>NC_059508.1:31635583-31653083 GCF_914767665.1 Harmonia axyridis
CTTTACGGCGCGATTTGAGATACCGATGCATGACGTGAACCGACTTTACGGCGCGATTTAAAGCTATACCGATGCATGACGTAAACAAGATCACACCGATGCAGCACGTTAACATTAAAGCCCGCCTAATCCGATCGATGGAGGCCGTCTCGAGTGTCCAACTTGCTCACAAGAGCCGAGAAACAAACCGATGCATCACGTAGACAAGATCGTACCGAATGTTAACACAATCCAGAAGGAAATAATCTTAGATGAATATCGATTCTGATTATTGATTTTTCTTTCGCGATATTGATAGAAGACATCTGAATGAATTTCGAATTAATTCCGAAATCAAAAAAATATTTTCAATAAATTTTTTTTTCTAGAGTACCTCGGTCTTTTCTATTTTTTTTCCAAGTTTCGTACGTCAATCAACATACATCCCAGAAAAAATCATCTCTCTAACTATCCTGGTTCAAAAGTTGTATCGGAACATTTTCACGTCGAAAATATATCTCCAAGTCCAGACCGATGCACCACGTAATCTCGGGCAGACCGATGCACAACGTAAATGACGATCGGGACCGGGGCGATCGGTCGTATCTGACACCGCCGGCTCGGTTCTAACATCGTCAATGAGTCGGGGTTGAAAAAAAGGACGTGAACATTATTCCTTATAAAAATCAAACCCGATCATGGATTTTGATTCTGATTGTTGATTATCGCTATTAGAACATATAAGGAGGCAACCAAATCAAATTTGAGAAAATTCCACGATCAGAAAATTTTTTTCGAAAAAAAAAAAAAATCGTAATCACCTCGGTCATGGCGAGTTATTTTCCGTATTTCATTCCACAATCAACGTATAACATAGAAGAAATCATCTCTCTAACTATCCTGGTTCAAAAGTTGTATCGGAACATTTCACGTCGTAATATCTCGCCAAGTCCAGACCTCGGCGATAGGTAGTATCTGACACCGTCCGCTCGGGACTGACATCGACTTGGACTCGGGCTGATGATGGGGAGGCGTTTAAGGACGTGAACATTTTTCCTTATAAAAATTAAAGTCGACAATGAATATTGATTCTGATTACCGATTTACGTTTTAAAAACACATTAGAAGGCAACCAAATCGAATTTGAGGAAATTCCACGATCAGAAAAATTTTTTCGAAAAAAAAAAAAATCCGAAAAATATTTTTCGATTCTGATTACTGATTTACTCTTTTAGAACACATTAGGAGGCAACCAAATCAAATTTGAGAAAATTCCAAAATCAGAAAATTTTTTTCGAAAAAAAAAAAATTCGAGGACACCTCGGTCATGGCAAGTTATTTCCCACAATCCATTCCCCAATCAACGTACATCCCAGAAAAAATCATCTCTCTAACTATCCTGGTTCAAAAGTTGTATCGGAACATTTTCACGTCGAAAATATATCGCTAAGTCCAGACCGATGCACAACGTAAACTAGGGCTGAACCGATGCACCACGTAAACTCGATCTTACCGATGCACCACGTAATCTCAATCTTACCGATGCACCACGTGAACTGGATCTTACCGATGCAGAACGTAAAGTAGATCTTACCGATGCACCACGTGAACTGGATCTTACCGATGCAGAACGTGAATTGGATCTTACCGATGCACCACGTAAACTCGATCTTACCGATGCAGAACGTGAATTGGATCTTACCGATGCACCACGTAAACTCGATCATACCGATGCACCACGTAATCTCGGGCAGACCGATGCACAACGTAAATGACGATCGGGACCGGGGCGATCGGTCGTATCTGACACCGCCGGCTCGGTTCTAACATCGTCAATGAGTCGGGGTTGAAAAAAAGGACGTGAACATTATTCCTTATAAAAATCAAACCCGATCATGGATTTTGATTCTGATTGTTGATTATCGCTATTAGAACATATAAGGAGGCAACCAAATCAAATTTGAGAAAATTCCACGATCAGAAAATTTTTTTCGAAAAAAAAAAAAAATCGTAATCACCTCGGTCATGGCGAGTTATTTTCCGTATTTCATTCCACAATCAACGTATAACATAGAAGAAATCATCTCTCTAACTATCCTGGTTCAAAAGTTGTATCGGAACATTTCACGTCGTAATATCTCGCCAAGTCCAGACCTCGGCGATAGGTAGTATCTGACACCGTCCGCTCGGGACTGACATCGACTTGGACTCGGGCTGATGATGGGGAGGCGTTTAAGGACGTGAACATTTTTCCTTATAAAAATTAAAGTCGACAATGAATATTGATTCTGATTACCGATTTACGTTTTAAAAACACATTAGAAGGCAACCAAATCGAATTTGAGGAAATTCCACGATCAGAAAAATTTTTTCGAAAAAAAAAAAAATCCGAAAAATATTTTTCGATTCTGATTACTGATTTACTCTTTTAGAACACATTAGGAGGCAACCAAATCAAATTTGAGAAAATTCCAAAATCAGAAAATTTTTTTCGAAAAAAAAAAAAATTCGAGGACACCTCGGTCATGGCAAGTTATTTCCCACAATCCATTCCCCAATCAACGTACATCCCAGAAAAAATCATCTCTCTAACTATCCTGGTTCAAAAGTTGTATCGGAACATTTTCACGTCGAAAATATATCGCTAAGTCCAGACCGATGCACAACGTAAACTAGGGCTGAACCGATGCACCACGTAAACTCGATCTTACCGATGCACCACGTAATCTCAATCTTACCGATGCACCACGTGAACTGGATCTTACCGATGCAGAACGTAAAGTAGATCTTACCGATGCACCACGTAATCTCGATCTTACCGATGCACCACGTAATCTCCATCTTACCGATGCACCACGTGAACTGGATCTTACCGATGCAGAACGTGAATTGGATCTTACCGATGCACCACGTAAACTCGATCTTACCGATGCAGAACGTGAATTGGATCTTACCGATGCACCACGTAAACTCGATCATACCGATGCACCACGTAATCTCGGGCAGACCGATGCACAACGTAAATGACGATCGGGACCGGGGCGATCGGTCGTATCTGACACCGCCGGCTCGGTTCTAACATCGTCAATGAGTCGGGGTTGAAAAAAAGGACGTGAACATTATTCCTTATAAAAATCAAACCCGATCATGGATTTTGATTCTGATTGTTGATTATCGCTATTAGAACATATAAGGAGGCAACCAAATCAAATTTGAGAAAATTCCACGATCAGAAAATTTTTTTCGAAAAAAAAAAAAAATCGTAATCACCTCGGTCATGGCGAGTTATTTTCCGTATTTCATTCCACAATCAACGTATAACATAGAAGAAATCATCTCTCTAACTATCCTGGTTCAAAAGTTGTATCGGAACATTTCACGTCGTAATATCTCGCCAAGTCCAGACCTCGGCGATAGGTAGTATCTGACACCGTCCGCTCGGGACTGACATCGACTTGGACTCGGGCTGATGATGGGGAGGCGTTTAAGGACGTGAACATTTTTCCTTATAAAAATTAAAGTCGACAATGAATATTGATTCTGATTACCGATTTACGTTTTAAAAACACATTAGAAGGCAACCAAATCGAATTTGAGGAAATTCCACGATCAGAAAAATTTTTTCGAAAAAAAAAAAAATCCGAAAAATATTTTTCGATTCTGATTACTGATTTACTCTTTTAGAACACATTAGGAGGCAACCAAATCAAATTTGAGAAAATTCCAAAATCAGAAAATTTTTTTCGAAAAAAAAAAAAATTCGAGGACACCTCGGTCATGGCAAGTTATTTCCCACAATCCATTCCCCAATCAACGTACATCCCAGAAAAAATCATCTCTCTAACTATCCTGGTTCAAAAGTTGTATCGGAACATTTTCACGTCGAAAATATATCGCTAAGTCCAGACCGATGCACAACGTAAACTAGGGCTGAACCGATGCACCACGTAAACTCGATCTTACCGATGCACCACGTAATCTCAATCTTACCGATGCACCACGTGAACTGGATCTTACCGATGCAGAACGTAAAGTAGATCTTACCGATGCACCACGTAAACTCGATCATACCGATGCACCACGTAATCTCGGGCAGACCGATGCACAACGTAAATGACGATCGGGACCGGGGCGATCGGTCGTATCTGACACCGCCGGCTCGGTTCTAACATCGTCAATGAGTCGGGGTTGAAAAAAAGGACGTGAACATTTTTCCTTATAAAAATCAAACCCGATCATGGATTTTGATTCTGATTGTTGATTATCGCTATTAGAACATATAAGGAGGCAACCAAATCAAATTTGAGAAAATTCCACGATCAGAAAATTTTTTTCGAAAAAAAAAAAAAAATCGTAATCACCTCGGTCATGGCGAGTTATTTTCCGTATTTCATTCCACAATCAACGTACAACATAGAAGAAATCATCTCTCTAACTATCCTGGTTCAAAAGTTGTATCGGAACATTTCACGTCGTAATATCTCGCCAAGTCCAGACCTCGGCGATAGGTAGTATCTGACACCGTCCGCTCGGGACTGACATCGACTTGGACTCGGGCTGATGATGGGGAGGCGTTTAAGGACGTGAACATTTTTCCTTATAAAAATTAAAGTCGACAATGAATATTGATTCTGATTACTGATTTACGCTTTAAAAACACATTAGAAGGCAACCAAATCGAATTTGAGGAAATTCCACGATCAGAAAATTTTTTTCGAAAAAAAAAAAAATCCGAAAAATATTTTTCGATTCCTATTACTGATTTACTCTTTTAGAACACATTAGGAGGCAACCAAATCAAATTTGAGAAAATTCCACAATCAGAAAATTTTTTTCGAAAAAAAAAAAAATTCGAGGACACCTCGGTCATGGCAAGTTATTTTCCACAATCCATTCCCCAATCGACGTACATCACAGAAAAAATCATCTCTCTAACTATCCTGGTTCAAAAGTTGTATCGGAACATTTTCACGTCGAAAATATATCTCTAAGTCCAGACCGATGCACAACGTAAACTAGGGCTGAACCGATGCACCACGTAATATCGGGCAGACCGATGCAGAACGTAAACTCGATCATACCGATGCTTCACGTAATCTCGATCTTACCGATGCACCACGTAATCTCGGGCAGACCGATGCAGAACGTAAAGTAGATCTTACCGATGCACCACGTAATCTCGATCTTACCGATGCACCACGTAATCTCCATCTTACCGATGCACCACGTGAACTGGATCTTACCGATGCAGAACGTGAATTGGATCTTACCGATGCACCACGTAAACTCGATCTTACCGATGCACCACGTAATCTCAATCTTACCGATGCACCACGTGAACTGGATCTTACCGATGCAGAACGTGAATTGGATCTTACCGATGCACCACGTAAACTCGATCATACCGATGCACCACGTAATCTCGGGCAGACCGATGCACAACGTAAATGACGATCGGGACCGGGGCGATCGGTCGTATCTGACACCGCCGGCTCGGTTCTAACATCGTCAATGAGTCGGGGTTGAAAAAAAGGACGTGAACATTTTTCCTTATAAAAATCAAACCCGATCATGGATTTTGATTCTGATTGTTGATTATCGCTATTAGAACATATAAGGAGGCAACCAAATCAAATTTGAGAAAATTCCACGATCAGAAAATTTTTTTCGAAAAAAAAAAAAAAATCGTAATCACCTCGGTCATGGCGAGTTATTTTCCGTATTTCATTCCACAATCAACGTACAACATAGAAGAAATCATCTCTCTAACTATCCTGGTTCAAAAGTTGTATCGGAACATTTCACGTCGTAATATCTCGCCAAGTCCAGACCTCGGCGATAGGTAGTATCTGACACCGTCCGCTCGGGACTGACATCGACTTGGACTCGGGCTGATGATGGGGAGGCGTTTAAGGACGTGAACATTTTTCCTTATAAAAATTAAAGTCGACAATGAATATTGATTCTGATTACTGATTTACGCTTTAAAAACACATTAGAAGGCAACCAAATCGAATTTGAGGAAATTCCACGATCAGAAAATTTTTTTCGAAAAAAAAAAAAATCCGAAAAATATTTTTCGATTCCTATTACTGATTTACTCTTTTAGAACACATTAGGAGGCAACAAAATCAAATTTGAGAAAATCCCACAATCAGAAAATTTTTTTCAAAAAAAAAAAAAATTCGAGGACACCTCGGTCATGGCAAGTTATTTTCCACAATCCATTCCCCAATCGACGTACATCACAGAAAAAATCATCTCTCTAACTATCCTGGTTCAAAAGTTGTATCGGAACATTTTCACGTCGAAAATATATCTCTAAGTCCAGACCGATGCACAACGTAAACTAGGGCTGAACCGATGCACCACGTAATATCGGGCAGACCGATGCAGAACGTAAACTCGATCATACCGATGCTTCACGTAATCTCGATCTTACCGATGCACCACGTAAACAAGGGCAGACCGATGCAGAACGTAAAGTAGATCTTACCGATGCACCACGTAATCTCGATCTTACCGATGCACCACGTAATCTCCATCTTACCGATGCACCACGTGAACTGGATCTTACCGATGCAGAACGTGAATTGGATCTTACCGATGCACCACGTAAACTCGATCATACCGATGCACCACGTAATCTCGGGCAGACCGATGCACAACGTAAATGACGATCGGGACCGGGGCGATCGGTCGTATCTGACACCGCCGGCTCGGTTCTAACATCGTCAATGAGTCGGGGTTGAAAAAAAGGACGTGAACATTTTTCCTTATAAAAATCAAACCCGATCATGGATTTTGATTCTGATTGTTGATTATCGCTATTAGAACATATAAGGAGGCAACCACATCAAATTTGAGAAAATTCCACGATCAGAAAATTTTTTTCGAAAAAAAAAAAAAAATCGTAATCACCTCGGTCATGGCGAGTTATTTTCCGTATTTCATTCCACAATCAACGTACAACATAGAAGAAATCATCTCTCTAACTATCCTGGTTCAAAAGTTGTATCGGAACATTTCACGTCGTAATATCTCGCCAAGTCCAGACCTCGGCGATAGGTAGTATCTGACACCGTCCGCTCGGGACTGACATCGACTTGGACTCGGGCTGATGATGGGGAGGCGTTTAAGGACGTGAACATTTTTCCTTATAAAAATTAAAGTCGACAATGAATATTGATTCTGATTACTGATTTACGCTTTAAAAACACATTAGAAGGCAACCAAATCGAATTTGAGGAAATTCCACGATCAGAAAATTTTTTTCGAAAAAAAAAAAAATCCGAAAAATATTTTTCGATTCCTATTACTGATTTACTCTTTTAGAACACATTAGGAGGCAACCAAATCAAATTTGAGAAAATTCCACAATCAGAAAATTTTTTTCGAAAAAAAAAAAAATTCGAGGACACCTCGGTCATGGCAAGTTATTTTCCACAATCCATTCCCCAATCGACGTACATCACAGAAAAAATCATCTCTCTAACTATCCTGGTTCAAAAGTTGTATCGGAACATTTTCACGTCGAAAATATATCTCTAAGTCCAGACCGATGCACAACGTAAACTAGGGCTGAACCGATGCACCACGTAATATCGGGCAGACCGATGCAGAACGTAAACTCGATCATACCGATGCTTCACGTAATCTCGATCTTACCGATGCACCACGTAAACAAGGGCAGACCGATGCAGAACGTAAAGTAGATCTTACCGATGCACCACGTAATCTCGATCTTACCGATGCACCACGTAATCTCCATCTTACCGATGCACCACGTGAACTGGATCTTACCGATGCAGAACGTGAATTGGATCTTACCGATGCACCACGTAAACTCGATCTTACCGATGCACCACGTAATCTCAATCTTACCGATGCACCACGTGAACTGGATCTTACCGATGCAGAACGTGAATTGGATCTTACCGATGCACCACGTAAACTCGATCATACCGATGCACCACGTAATCTCGGGCAGACCGATGCACAACGTAAATGACGATCGGGACCGGGGCGATCGGTCGTATCTGACACCGCCGGCTCGGTTCTAACATCGTCAATGAGTCGGGGTTGAAAAAAAGGACGTGAACATTTTTCCTTATAAAAATCAAACCCGATCATGGATTTTGATTCTGATTGTTGATTATCGCTATTAGAACATATAAGGAGGCAACCAAATCAAATTTGAGAAAATTCCACGATCAGAAAATTTTTTTCGAAAAAAAAAAAAAAATCGTAATCACCTCGGTCATGGCGAGTTATTTTCCGTATTTCATTCCACAATCAACGTACAACATAGAAGAAATCATCTCTCTAACTATCCTGGTTCAAAAGTTGTATCGGAACATTTCACGTCGTAATATCTCGCCAAGTCCAGACCTCGGCGATAGGTAGTATCTGACACCGTCCGCTCGGGACTGACATCGACTTGGACTCGGGCTGATGATGGGGAGGCGTTTAAGGACGTGAACATTTTTCCTTATAAAAATTAAAGTCGACAATGAATATTGATTCTGATTACTGATTTACGCTTTAAAAACACATTAGAAGGCAACCAAATCGAATTTGAGGAAATTCCACGATCAGAAAATTTTTTTCGAAAAAAAAAAAAATCCGAAAAATATTTTTCGATTCCTATTACTGATTTACTCTTTTAGAACACATTAGGAGGCAACCAAATCAAATTTGAGAAAATTCCACAATCAGAAAATTTTTTTCGAAAAAAAAAAAAATTCGAGGACACCTCGGTCATGGCAAGTTATTTTCCACAATCCATTCCCCAATCGACGTACATCACAGAAAAAATCATCTCTCTAACTATCCTGGTTCAAAAGTTGTATCGGAACATTTTCACGTCGAAAATATATCTCTAAGTCCAGACCGATGCACAACGTAAACTAGGGCTGAACCGATGCACCACGTAATATCGGGCAGACCGATGCAGAACGTAAACTCGATCATACCGATGCTTCACGTAATCTCGATCTTACCGATGCACCACGTAAACAAGGGCAGACCGATGCAGAACGTAAAGTAGATCTTACCGATGCACCACGTAATCTCGATCTTACCGATGCACCACGTAATCTCCATCTTACCGATGCACCACGTGAACTGGATCTTACCGATGCAGAACGTGAATTGGATCTTACCGATGCACCACGTAAACTCGATCTTACCGATGCACCACGTAATCTCAATCTTACCGATGCACCACGTGAACTGGATCTTACCGATGCAGAACGTGAATTGGATCTTACCGATGCACCACGTAAACTCGATCTTACCGATGCACCACGTAATCTCAATCTTACCGATGCACCACGTGAACTGGATCTTACCGATGCAGAACGTGAATTGGATCTTACCGATGCACCACGTAAACTCGATCTTACCGATGCACCACGTAATCTCAATCTCACCGATGCACCACGTGAACTGGATCTTACCGATGCAGAACGTGAATTGGATCTTACCGATGCACCACGTAAACTCGATCTTACCGATGCACCACGTAATCTCGATCTTACCGATGCACCACGTAATCTCAATCTTACCGATGCATCACGTAATCTCGATCTTACCGATGCAGAACGTAAACTCGATCATACCGATGCACCACGTTATCTCGGCAGACCGATGCAGAACGTAAAAAAAAAGCTTACAGCACGCGGTGTTCCCAAGCGGTCACCCATCCAAGTACTAACCGCGCCCGACGCTGCTTGGCTTCAGTGTTCAAATTCAAATTCAAGTTCAAATGGTCTTTATTTGTCTTTGTGATAGTTACAGATATGTGCCTATATAGGCCATGTTAATCAACAAAAAGGGTTTATATACAGTTCCTACCAGATAATTCTGGTATTATCAGTTACATTTCATATACATATAATAAAAAATTTTTAAGTAATTTCAGGGTGTTTGGGAATTTTTGTTTGATATCGTATATTTATTTATTTTATTATAATAGGGGATTTTCAGGAAAAATTTAGGAATAAAAAACCTGATATAAGTAATTTGGGGAGGGATGGGGGGTGGGTTGGGGATATATATACAGTTATGTACAGTTTTATGATTTACAAATTTTTATATACAATTTTATATACATGTCTGGGAAGGGGTTCCCGTTATGCTAAACGGCGATTCTCAATTCAGCTAACGGCCGCCATTTGCTAGTCGTGGCCAGTCCCCATTTCTCGTAGCACCGTTCGTGTCGCTGTTGGGTCTAGTACCCGTAGGACCGATTGGTTGTTACGATAACAGGGCGATGGATACGCCATTCGCATTGGCTGCCGCTACCTTTCGTTGTGATTCGTCGTCAAGACATATTTTTCAAAATGTCGGTATGTGACATGGCCGGTCTTGGAAGATGGCGGTTTTCATAGGGGTTTTTGGGTGTTTGGGGTGGGTTTTTAGGGAGGTTTAAGGAATATGGGAAGGAATTGGTACGGGAGGGGGTGAGGGGATGCGTGGAGTCGCGTTTTCGTAATTTGTCTTGTCAGTGCGTTGGATTTACACTGGAATTCGTAGAAATCGCTAGATACTTTGTTTAGGTACTCGCGGATGGTTGGAATATCCGCGAGTTCATGTAGTTTGGATATCCTAGTGTAATACGGCTTGCTCAAGGCCAATCTTAGGATTTTGTTTTGAAGGTTTTGAATGGGCCTTATTGGAAAGGGCCTAAGGTGACAAAATGCCGGCGCAGCGTATGTGACTACTGGCCGGATGTATGTTTTGTAAATGAGCAATTTGTTTTTTTCATTCAGCATACTTTTACTGCACAATAGAGGATGCAGTATCTTTTTGATGGCGTATCCTTTATGGATTTGTGCTTTGATATGGCGGTGGAAATTTAGCCTTTCGTCCAATTCAATGCCCAGGTACTTAACGGAGCTTTTTGGAACAATTTCCGTATTATTGATTTTTAATTTGTCTAAGATTACTTTTTCATTCCGTCTTCTGCTAAACACGATCTGCTCTGCTTTGGTCTCATTCAGTTTTATTTTCCATCTGTCGAAGTAATTGATAAGTACTTCGAGATGGTTTTTCAGCTCGCGATTGGCGTCTTCAGCGCTGGATGAGTGGGCATATATGGCCGTGTCATCCGCGAAGAGGGCGATTTTTGTTTTGTTATGTTTCGGGATATCCTGGACGTAGATATTGAATAATCTAGGTCCAAGGACTGATCCCTGCACAATTCCTGCTTTTATATTTTTGGGCGCGGATGTTTCATTCCCTACGCGTACTATGAATTTTCTGTTATTGAGATATGAGTAAATGGTCTTTATGAGGAATTTCGGGAATTTAAGTTTTATTAATTTGTAGGTCAGCCCCTCTATCCAAACTTTGTCGAACGCCTTTTCGATGTCGAGGAGGAGCATGACCGTGTGGTTTTTATTATTGAAACTATTTATTACGTCGACTACGATTCGGCAGATTTGCTGTGTCGAGCTGTGTTTTTCCTTGAAGCCAAATTGATGGTCATCGCGAATTTTATTGTTTTTCATTACATGTTTTATTTTTCCTAACAGGATTTTCTCGGTCAGCTTGCTGAGGTTAGACAGTAGACTGATCGGACGGTAGTTGCCGGGAGAAGTTGTGACTTTCCCGGCTTTGGGGATAGGGGTTACTACTGCTGTTTTCCAACAGCTAGGCCAGTGTTGAAATTTGAATACAGCGTTTATGATGTAGTTCAGTTGAACTATGGCCTTTCTGGATAGGTTCCGGATCAGTCTATTGTCCACTTCGTCCTTTCCTGGCGCTTTGTTTAGTGGAAGCTTTTTAATTTCGTCCCGTATTTCCGATGGATTTGTTAATAGATGATTTTCGGGCTTTACGAAGCGGTTCGAATTTATAAAGTCTTCCACTCTTTTCCGTATGTCTGCTTGTTCTGGACTATCGGTCTGGGATATGTGGTGAGCGGTTTCGAAGTTTTCCGCAAGTACGTCCGCTTTTTCTTTATCGGTGATGTAATTCGCGGAATTTTGGACCAAGATGGGAACTTGGGAGAATTTTTGAATACTGGATTTGACTGTTTTCCAGAGATCTTTGTTATTAGAATTTAGCCTGGAGATTTTCTGTTCCCATCTTTCGTTCTGGAAAATTTTTATGTGGTTTCGGATTTCGCGGGTGTATGAGTTTAAGAGTGTTTTATCGACTTGTCTTTGGTGGGATTGCCACCTTTTTCTGATTTTATTCCTGAACTTGATCAAGTCGATAATATGGGCTGGTAGTTTTTCTGCTACTTCAGCTCTCGGTTTTTTGGAAATTGTTTTATCGCGGGCGTACTTGAGGGCCTTCGTAAACTTTTCAATTTCCCGTTCGATGTCGGAAGCAGTTTCGATTTTATTGTTGATAGTTATTTTACTATCTAATATTGTACGAAATTTTGCCCAATCAGCGTTCGAATAGTCGTACACTAATTTTGTTGGGTTTCTTTCGCTGCTATAATTGACCGAGAAGATCACTGGATTATGATCGGACCCTAACTGACAACTCGCGTCCGGGATACTATTCAAGTTAATATTCTTAGTGAGTATTAAATCGATAGTACTCGGAGCTTTTCCATTGTCTGGAAAATGAGTGTGTCCGTTAGGGATGTTCAAAATTACGTCATCATTAGCTTCAAGGAAACTGAATAGACGATTTCCATTGGTGTTTCTGCAGTTGCAGTTCCATTCTTCGTGTTTAGCATTTAGATCGCCTAGAACTATTACTTTATTTTTCCTAGAAAATAGGAATCTTAGGCAGTTGGTACTGAATTTGCGACTGGGGCTATTATACACCGCCGTTATGATTAAGTTGCCATCAATCTGGACGCTAGCGTTCTCTATTGTGCAGTTGATGGTAGGCAAAATGGTGGATGCGATAATATTCTTTACTAGTATAGCGATTCCACCGAATCCAGAGTTGTCTTGTCTGTCTTGCCTATATGTCTGGTATCCTTTAATGAAAAATTTGTGGTTGTTTTTCAGTTTTGTCTCGTTGATAGTCAGTATGTCTATTTGGTTGTAATTTAGAAAATTGGAGATCTCCAGGAATTTTTGGGAGACTCCATTCGCGTTCCAAGTCGCGATTTTTAATGACTTAGTCATTTAAATTGAGGAAGAATTCCAGTATGACGTACTTTCTTTCGGCGGGGCTTGCATTTTGCAGCTGCTGGTTGAGTCTTTTGACGTCTGTCAGTAGTTGTCGTATGTCCACGTATTGATTAAGTCTGTTGAACTCGCTTTTCAGCTCGTAAAACGCGTTTTGGAAGTTATTTGTGTTGTTTGTGTCATGAGTTTTGTTTGTTGGGGGGGAGGTTGGGGTTTTGGGGGTGGTTTGGGGGTTGGCCATGCCACTTACCGGTTTTTGTTTGGCCTCTTGGGCCTTTCTCCTTTCTTCCCAGACATTCACGGCCGGGATTGGAGCTTCGCGGTAAACTTTGGGGGCGGCAGGGGCGGCGGTTTTGGCGTTCCTCGCCCTGCGGTTGCAGATGTTCACGTAAATCGCGCACTCGGTACTGTTTGCGGGGTGACTCCCGAAACAGTTCGCGCACTTTGCCGGCGTATTCATAGATTTTGGGCACTCGCGAGTCGCGTGATTTTCCGCGCACTTGAGGCAGTTTGGGGTCCTATGGCAGTTGGCCGTGGCATGTCCCCACATCTGGCAGTTGTGACATTGGATTACTTCCCTTTTTGTGTAGTACTTGTTCCACCGAACGGCTGTATAATTAATAACGCGGACTTCCTTCTGTATTTTCCGGAGCGTTATCGTATTTCCGGTGACGACCATGTACGCCGGTGATTTCGTTGCTTTTAGTTTGTGGATTTCCACAACCGGAATTCCTAGTTCCTGGAGTTCAGTTTTAATCTCTTCCAGGTCTGGATCAGAATCCAGTCCCCTCAGCGTAAAAGCATGAGTTTTTTCTTCCCTTGGGGTGTAAGTGTGGTATTTTACGTCGTTTTCATCAAAATATTTTTCTAACTTCTTTCTGTCTTCTACCGTCTCGGTGTAGACGGTGGAGTTCATGGCACTGTATTTAATATAAAATTTGCCATTTATAACTTTCGTTATGTCGGCCACCGTTTTGTTATGTTTTTTGAAAACGCCGTTGACCACTATTGGCGGGGGTTTCCGTTGATTTTTTCTAATTTCAACGGATGCTGCATTGACTTCTACCTCATTTGGATTGAGGTAGTTAAATTTATTTTTGATTTCTACAGGGATTGTCTTTTTGTCCTTCCTTTTCCTGATAGATGTTGTTGGATGCGTGAAGTTTGGGTTTTCCACATCTCCAACTCGACTTCTCTTTTTGGCGACTCTCGGGGGGTCAGTTTCATTATCAGATGAATCTGAAGGGAGTTTCATTTCCTGGTCGTCCATCATTTTAATAAAGTTCTGATATAATTTTTGAAATTCCTTTCAAAAAGGAATTCAAAAGCGGTCGGTTTCACGCGAAACTCGGCCGTTTCAGGGCCTTTCGGACCCGAGCAGGTAAAATTTCGTCACTCACTCAGTCTATTCTTGGCTCTGGAATGCGGCTTGGCGCCGTCTGGTCTAACACAACGGTCACTTTCACAGGTCAGTTTTAACGTTCACAAATTCCACAACTATCTCTACGGAGCGATTTTGGGTATAACCTCTCAGCACAGTGTTCTGACGAGAACTGGCAATTTCAGCGTGGTATGGCCGTAAACAACATATATTGCGATATTTTCTATGATATCTCACTTTTTGGGAGCGGAAAGGACGTGAACGTTTTTCCTCATAAAAAATGAAATAACTTTTGGATATTAATTCTGATTGTTGATTTAAGCTTTAAGAACACATTAGGACATATCTCAATGAAATTTGAGGGATTTCCGAAATCGAAAAATATTTTTCGAAAAAAAAAAAAAATCCCAGAAGACCTCGGTCATCTCAAGTTTATTTCCATATTCTATTACACAATCAACGTACATCACAAAAGGAACCATCTCTCTAACTATCACAGTTAAATTTTTGTATCGGAACATTTCACGTCGGAATATCTCGCTAAGTCCAGACCGGGGAGATCGGTCGCATCTGACACCGTCCGCTCCGGTCTAACATCGTCTTGGAGTCGGGGTAACGATGGAGAGGCGTTTAAGGACGTGAACATTTTTCCTTATAAAAATTAAAGTCGACAATGAATATTGATTCTGATTACTGATTTACTCTTTTAGAACACATTAGAAGGCAACGCAATCAAATTTGAGGAAATTTCAAGATCAAAAAATTTTTTTCAAAAAAAAAAAAAAATTCAAGAACACCTGGGTCATGGCAAGTTATTTCCCACAATCCATTCCACAATCAACGTACAACATAGAAGAAATCATCTCTCTAACTATCCTGGTTCAAAAGTTGTATCGGAACATTTCACGTCGAAATACCTCGCCAAGTCCAGACCGGGGCGATAGGTAGTATCTGACACCGTCCGCTCGGGACTGACATCGACTTGGACTCGGGCTAATGATGGGGAGGCGTTTAAGGACGTGAACATTTTTCCTTATAAAAATTAAAGTCGACAATGAATATTGATTCTGATTACTGATTTACGCTTTAAAAACACATTAGAAGGCAACCAAATCAAATTTGAGGAAATTCCAAAATCAGAAAATTTTTTTTCAAAAAAAAAAAAATCCGAAAAATATTTTTCGATTCTGATTACTGATTTACTCTTTTAGAACACATTAGAAGGCAACGAAATCAAATTTGAGTAAAATCCAAAATCAGAAAATATTTTTCGAAAAAAAAAAAAAATTCGAGAACACCTCGGTCATGGCAAGTTATTTTCCACAATCCATTCCCCAATCAACGTACATCCCAGAAAAAATCATCTCTCTAACTATCCTGGTTCAAAAGTTGTATCGGAACATTTTCACGTCGAAAATATATCTCTAAGTCCAGACCGATGCAGAACGTAAACTCGATCATACCGATGCTTCACGTAATCTCGATCTTACCGATGCACAACGTAAACTAGATCACACCGATGCAGAACGTAAACTCGATCTCACCGATGCACCACGTGAACTGGATCTTACCGATGCAGAACGTGAATTGGATCTTACCGATGCACCACGTAAACTCGATCTTACCGATGCACCACGTAATCTCGATCTTACCGATGCACCACGTGAACTGGATCTTACCGATGCAGAACGTGAACTCGATCTTACCGATGCACCACGTAAACTAGGGCTGACCGATGCATCACGTAAACGACGATCGAGAGGCGCGAAAGGACGTGAACGTTTTTCATTATAAAAATTGAAATAAATGATAAATAATGATTCTGATTGTTGATTATCGTTTTTAATATGCATTAGGAGGCAACCAAATGAAATTTGAGGAAATTCCGATAACAGAAAATTTTTTCGAAAAAAAAAAAAATTCATGAAATCCTCGGTCATCGCAAAATATTTACCATATTCTGTTCGATAATCAACGTATATTTAAGAAGGAATCATATCTGTATCTATCTTGGTTCAAATTTTGTATCGGAACATTTTGACCAAAGTCCGAGCTTCGGCCGAAACAGACACCGCTGACCTGGCCTATCGATCGACCGAGAGTCGGGGATAGAGCGTAAGTGTTGTCTGGAGGGGAACCCTGTGCTCTCCTGACATATATAGGGAAGGTGGTCGCGTTGGGCGATGCAGAACGTTTGGATCGGGAATTATATTTTTGGTTCAGCTATTGGAATATGGTTTATTGTTGGTATATATTGGCGAAATAACGTTCTTACTGACTGGGGATATTCATAAAAATGAGTCCGGAGATTTTCAGATCGAAGTCCGAGTGATCCGACTTGGAAGGCGTGTTGGGTGGGTCGAGATGGCTTAGATCGATCAGACGAGGCGGGCTAAGTGTTGACGTCATGCATCGGTCCATTTTCAGATTGAGTCCGAGTAATCCGACTTTGAAAGAGTGTTGGGTGCGTCGAGACTGTTTAGATAGATCGGACGAGGCGGACTAGGTGTTAACGACATGCATCGGTATATTTTCTGATCGGAGTCCGAAGAAATCGGCCCTAGTAGGCGCAGCGGACGGTCGAGACGGCCTCGGTGGGTCGGATCGATCGGGAAAAGTTTGCTAAATCGTGTCTGGAGGGGAACCTTGGGTTCTCCTGACATATATAGGGGATAAGGTTTGGGTGAACGATTCTTCACGTAAAAGTTGAGTAATTTATTTTTCGATAAGCTTTTGGATATTGATGAGAAGTATATGTATATCTTCGATTAAAAGAATTCTTACCGTCTCGATGTATATTATATTAGATATATAAGAAATAGTTAACGTGATGCATCGGCCGATTTCCGGATCGGAGTTCGAGAGATGCGACTTTCGATGCGCGATGGGTGGATCGAGACGGCCTAGATCGATCGGACGAGGCGGACTAGGTGTTAACGACATGCATCGGCGGATTTTCTGATCGGAGTCCGAAGAAATCAGCTCTAGTAGGCGCGGCGAACGGTCGAAACGGCCTCGATCGATCGGACGAGGC
>NC_059508.1:31660583-31663083 GCF_914767665.1 Harmonia axyridis
ACATCGCATTTTGTTTCTTGTTAACGCAGTGTGAATTCATAAAAACCCCGAACAAAACATCGCCGATCTGCGTTTTTCATTGTTTCCTTGTTACCGGGATGGAAAATAATGAATGCATTCTAATGTGAATCATTGTCGTAGAATGCATGTTCTAAAAAGGGTACGAGTTTTTCCGGCCCCCCCTGTATCGGCGCTCAGCTGCCTTTCCATCCCCAGGATTGATGGATTTGAAGAGATAAGGCCCTTTGTCCATCCAGAAATTGCAACCCCTGCAGCAGTATCCACCTAAGGCCGTTCAACTGCAGGAAATCCATTTCACGCTACCAGGAGCACAGGAGGTATAAGAGGTTCGTCTGATTTCTCCGCCCAAGTATGAACATCTTTAGCCTGGAAATTACCAACGCATAACTATACGGAGAGCTTTTGCGGAATGCGAGGTGAGCTTTTGCAACTAAAAGCTCCCAGAGCTTTGGTCGCTATTCGAACTGAGCTTTTAAAGCTCAAAGCTCCTCGGAGCTTTTTGCTCCCCAAAATAGGTTGACCTATTACACTAGGGAAGCTTCCAAACCATTTCCACCCTATCGCCTATTACACAGTAGAGGAGCTTTTACGACGAGGTATCTCGTCGCCAGGAGACTTGGACGACGGATCAAGACGGGAAGCCCAAAAAACCGGCGATATCGATGCTACATTAAGCGAACAACTTACCTAAATTTCAACTTTGGTGATTATTCAGGATTTTTAACCGCACCCACACCACAGACTGCCCCTTAACACACGAGCAATATGCAGGGTGAGCGTGATTCCAATTCTATATCCCGATCGGTATGAATACTTGCCCCTAAGGCGTTTTTTTTCTTTCAAACGCTTTCCTGGAAGTTGCAGAATGGCGAAAGAGCAGGTATTAATCATAGTACTTACCATGGTTGCAGAATGGTGGAGGCAGTGGTCACCTTCCTTCTTCGACTGAAATGGTTGATTTTTCCTGGATTATTGGGACTATTGGTCGGGAAAGGGGAAACTGCATTGCTGGCGCCCGTGCATTGACGGCGCGTGGGACCACCACGACGTCTTTTTATTACATATTTCGAGGAGAGAAGGTGTTCTGGACACATTTTCAGTTGTTGCATTTTTGATTTTTATTTTATTGTCGAGGCGAGAAAAATTTTATTCCGTCTGGCAGCAGCAGCTACAACATGCCATTCCCGTGTGTCTGCGGAAAGTCATATGCTACGCAACGGAATTTAGCAGACCATCAGCGACGCTTCTGTAGGGGACCTCCCACTGGATTGGAGGGACAATGCCCAGAATGCCAGAGTGTCTATGTCTCATATCAGGCAATGCGCTCTCATATGCGTCAGGCGCACCCTGACCAGTATAATGCCGACTTAGCGGCAGAAGTGGGGTCGAGAGATAGAGTAAGAAGGTGGACAACTGGTGAGCTGGAGGAGATGGCTCGGCTGGAGCTGGACTACAACGGCACGGCAGTTCTGGACTATCTTGCCCAGAACTTAAACAGACCTCGTGAGGGTGTTAAAAAGAAGCGGTACACCAGCGAATACACGGAGACTTTACGGAACCTTAGGGATAGGCGTGCGGAGGTAGACATCTTAAATCTGGCGCCTGCTGACGAAGATCTTGAGCATTCGGATGAGGATGGTAATGGGTTGGACGGTGCGTCGACTGCGGTGGCTGATGAGAATATTGCCCCTGACACAATTCCTGAGAATGTTGAAGAACCGGATCTCACAGACCCGGTACTACAGCACATACTATCGCTGTGCTACAGCTCAGAAGATCGAGAGCTGATTTCGGTGTGCCAGGTCGTTTGCACAAGAGCGGAAGGATTCCAACAAGCCTTCGACTCATGGGTTGAAAACACCTGCAGATCATATGGACGCACTCCAAAATATGGTCCAAAGAACCAGCCAAGAAAGCCGGAGAGAACGGCCGGCCGGAGGAGGTATAGAGCGCAACTATACCAGTATATGCAGCGCAAGTTTTCCTCCAACCCCAAACAGTTGGCCAACGAGCTAATTGATGGAATGGAACCCTCAAGCAGCATTACCCATCCTGATGCTGCCACAATTGAGGAGCATTACAAGAAGATCTTCTCTGAGGAGTCACCCACTGATGAGAATCCAGTGTATGACTTTCTCCCTTCCGAGTGCAAGGTTTATTCTCCGATTACCAACGCTGAGCTTCTTGAATCGGTTCAAAAAATGGGCAAAACAACTGGAGGCCCAGATGGCATCGACTCGATCAGATTGGCTAGGATCCCGATCGAAAAGCTGGAGGTTATGGCCAACCTAATGATATTGGCGAAATACGTTCCCTCTCCACTGCGGAAGAGCCGTACTATTCTAATCCCGAAGACCAAGGAAAATTTGGAGCAGGTTGGCAACTGGAGGCCGATCACTATCTCCTCAATCCTATTGAGGCTGGTCAACAAAATTATCGCCAAAAGATTATCCAAGAACATCACCCTGGATGAGTGCCA
>NC_059508.1:31668083-31680583 GCF_914767665.1 Harmonia axyridis
ACATTAAAGCCCGCCTAATCCGATCGATGGAGGCCGTCTCGAGTGTCCAACTTGCTCACAAGAGCCGAGAAACAAACCGATGCATCACGTAGACAAGATCGTACCGAATGTTAACACAATCCAGAAGGAAATAATCTTAGATGAATATCGATTCTGATTATTGATTTTTCTTTCGCGATATTGATAGAAGACATCTGAATGAATTTCGAATTAATTCCGAAATCAAAAAAATATTTTCAATAAATTTTTTTTTCTAGAGTACCTCGGTCTTTTCTATTTTTTTCCAAGTTTCGTACGTCAATCAACATACATCCCAGAAAAAATCATCTCTCTAACTATCCTGGTTCAAAAGTTGTATCGGAACATTTCACGTCGAAAAAGAACATAGGCGAAAAAGGACGTGAACATTATTCCTTATAAAAACCAAACCCGACCATGGATTTTGATTCTGATTGTTGATTATCGCTATTAGAACACATTAGGAGGCAACCAAATCAAATTTGAGAAAATTCCACAATCAGAAAATTTTTTTCAAAAAAAAAAAAAAAATTCGAGAACACCTCGGTCATGGCAAGTTATTTCCCACAATCCATTCCCCAATCAACGTACATCCCAGAAAAAATCATCTCTCTAACTATCCTGGTTCAAAAGTTGTATCGGAACATTTTCACGTCGAAAATATATCTCTAAGTCGAGACCGATGCACCACGTAATCTCGGGCAGACCGATGCACAACGTAAATGACGATCGGGACCGGGGCGATCGGTCGTATCTGACACCGCCGGCTCGGTTCTAACATCGTCAATGAGTCGGGGTTGAAAAAAAGGACGTGAACATTATTCCTTATAAAAACCAAACCCGACCATGGATTTTGATTCTGATTGTTGATTATCGCTATTAGAACACATTAGGAGGCAACCAAATCAAATTTGAGAAAATTCCACGATCAGAAAATTTTTTTCGAAAAAAAAAAAAAAATTCGAGGACACCTCGGTCATGGCAAGTTATTTTCCACAATCCATTCCCCAATCGACGTACATCACAGAAAAAATCATCTCTCTAACTATCCTGGTTCAAAAGTTGTATCGGAACATTTTCACGTCGAAAATATATCTCTAAGTCCAGACCGATGCACCACGTAATCTCGGGCAGACCGATGCACAACGTGAATGACGATCGGGACCGGGGCGATCGGTCGTATCTGACACCGCCGGCTCGGTTCTAACATCGTCAATGAGTCGGGGTTGAAAAAAAGGACGTGAACATTTTTCCTTATAAAAATCAAACCCGATCATGGATTTTGATTCTGATTGTTGATTATCGCTATTAGAACATATAAGGAGGCAACCAAATCAAATTTGAGAAAATTCCACGATCAGAAAATTTTTTTCGAAAAAAAAAAAAAATCGTAATCACCTCGGTCATGGCGAGTTATTTTCCGTATTTCATTCCACAATCAACGTACAACATAGAAGAAATCATCTCTCTAACTATCCTGGTTCAAAAGTTGTATCGGAACATTTCACGTCGTAATATCTCGCCAAGTCCAGACCTCGGCGATAGGTAGTATCTGACACCGTCCGCTCGGGACTGACATCGACTTGGACTCGGGCTGATGATGGGGAGGCGTTTAAGGACGTGAACATTTTTCCTTATAAAAATTAAAGTCGACAATGAATATTGATTCTGATTACTGATTTACGCTTTAAAAACACATTAGAAGGCAACCAAATCGAATTTGAGGAAATTCCACGATCAGAAAATTTTTTTCGAAAAAAAAAAAAATCCGAAAAATATTTTTCGATTCCTATTACTGATTTACTCTTTTAGAACACATTAGGAGGCAACCAAATCAAATTTGAGAAAATTCCACAATCAGAAAATTTTTTTCGAAAAAAAAAAAAATTCGAGGACACCTCGGTCATGGCAAGTTATTTTCCACAATCCATTCCCCAATCGACGTACATCACAGAAAAAATCATCTCTCTAACTATCCTGGTTCAAAAGTTGTATCGGAACATTTTCACGTCGAAAATATATCTCTAAGTCCAGACCGATGCACAACGTAAACTAGGGCTGAACCGATGCACCACGTAATATCGGGCAGACCGATGCAGAACGTAAACTCGATCATACCGATGCTTCACGTAATCTCGATCTTACCGATGCACCACGTAAACAAGGGCAGACCGATGCAGAACGTAAAGTAGATCTTACCGATGCACCCCGTAATCTCGATCTTACCGATGCACCACGTAATCTCCATCTTACCGATGCACCACGTGAACTGGATCTTACCGATGCAGAACGTGAATTGGATCTTACCGATGCACCACGTAAACTCGATCATACCGATGCACCACGTAATCTCGGGCAGACCGATGCACAACGTGAATGACGATCGGGACCGGGGCGATCGGTCGTATCTGACACCGCCGGCTCGGTTCTAACATCGTCAATGAGTCGGGGTTGAAAAAAAGGACGTGAACATTTTTCCTTATAAAAATCAAACCCGATCATGGATTTTGATTCTGATTGTTGATTATCGCTATTAGAACATATAAGGAGGCAACCAAATCAAATTTGAGAAAATTCCACGATCAGAAAATTTTTTTCGAAAAAAAAAAAAAAATCGTAATCACCTCGGTCATGGCGAGTTATTTTCCGTATTTCATTCCACAATCAACGTACAACATAGAAGAAATCATCTCTCTAACTATCCTGGTTCAAAAGTTGTATCGGAACATTTCACGTCGTAATATCTCGCCAAGTCCAGACCTCGGCGATAGGTAGTATCTGACACCGTCCGCTCGGGACTGACATCGACTTGGACTCGGGCTGATGATGGGGAGGCGTTTAAGGACGTGAACATTTTTCCTTATAAAAATTAAAGTCGACAATGAATATTGATTCTGATTACTGATTTACGCTTTAAAAACACATTAGAAGGCAACCAAATCGAATTTGAGGAAATTCCACGATCAGAAAATTTTTTTCGAAAAAAAAAAAAATCCGAAAAATATTTTTCGATTCCTATTACTGATTTACTCTTTTAGAACACATTAGGAGGCAACCAAATCAAATTTGAGAAAATTCCACAATCAGAAAATTTTTTTCGAAAAAAAAAAAAATTCGAGGACACCTCGGTCATGGCAAGTTATTTTCCACAATCCATTCCCCAATCGACGTACATCACAGAAAAAATCATCTCTCTAACTATCCTGGTTCAAAAGTTGTATCGGAACATTTTCACGTCGAAAATATATCTCTAAGTCCAGACCGATGCACAACGTAAACTAGGGCTGAACCGATGCACCACGTAATATCGGGCAGACCGATGCAGAACGTAAACTCGATCATACCGATGCTTCACGTAATCTCGATCTTACCGATGCACCACGTAATATCGGGCAGACCGATGCAGAACGTAAAGTAGATCTTACCGATGCACCACGTAATCTCGATCTTACCGATGCACCACGTAATCTCCATCTTACCGATGCACCACGTGAACTGGATCTTACCGATGCAGAACGTGAATTGGATCTTACCGATGCACCACGTCAACTCGATCTTACCGATGCACCACGTAATCTCAATCTTACCGATGCACCACGTGAACTGGATCTTACCGATGCAGAACGTGAATTGGATCTTACCGATGCACCACGTAAACTCGATCATACCGATGCACCACGTAATCTCGGGCAGACCGATGCACAACGTAAATGACGATCGGGACCGGGGCGATCGGTCGTATCTGACACCGCCGGCTCGGTTCTAACATCGTCAATGAGTCGGGGTTGAAAAAAAGGACGTGAACATTTTTCCTTATAAAAATCAAACCCGATCATGGATTTTGATTCTGATTGTTGATTATCGCTATTAGAACATATAAGGAGGCAACCAAATCAAATTTGAGAAAATTCCACGATCAGAAAATTTTTTTCGAAAAAAAAAAAAAAATCGTAATCACCTCGGTCATGGCGAGTTATTTTCCGTATTTCATTCCACAATCAACGTACAACATAGAAGAAATCATCTCTCTAACTATCCTGGTTCAAAAGTTGTATCGGAACATTTCACGTCGTAATATCTCGCCAAGTCCAGACCTCGGCGATAGGTAGTATCTGACACCGTCCGCTCGGGACTGACATCGACTTGGACTCGGGCTGATGATGGGGAGGCGTTTAAGGACGTGAACATTTTTCCTTATAAAAATTAAAGTCGACAATGAATATTGATTCTGATTACTGATTTACGCTTTAAAAACACATTAGAAGGCAACCAAATCGAATTTGAGGAAATTCCACGATCAGAAAATTTTTTCCGAAAAAAAAAAAAATCCGAAAAATATTTTTCGATTCCTATTACTGATTTACTCTTTTAGAACACATTAGGAGGCAACCAAATCAAATTTGAGAAAATTCCACAATCAGAAAATTTTTTTCGAAAAAAAAAAAAATTCGAGGACACCTCGGTCATGGCAAGTTATTTTCCACAATCCATTCCCCAATCGACGTACATCACAGAAAAAATCATCTCTCTAACTATCCTGGTTCAAAAGTTGTATCGGAACATTTTCACGTCGAAAATATATCTCTAAGTCCAGACCGATGCACAACGTAAACTAGGGCTGAACCGATGCACCACGTAATATCGGGCAGACCGATGCAGAACGTAAACTCGATCATACCGATGCTTCACGTAATCTCGATCTTACCGATGCACCACGTAAACAAGGGCAGACCGATGCAGAACGTAAAGTAGATCTTACCGATGCACCACGTAATCTCGATCTTACCGATGCACCACGTAATCTCCATCTTACCGATGCACCACGTGAACTGGATCTTACCGATGCAGAACGTGAATTGGATCTTACCGATGCACCACGTAAACTCGATCTTACCGATGCACCACGTAATCTCAATCTTACCGATGCACCACGTGAACTGGATCTTACCGATGCAGAACGTGAATTGGATCTTACCGATGCACCACGTAAACTCGATCTTACCGATGCACCACGTAATCTCAATCTTACCGATGCACCACGTGAACTGGATCTTACCGATGCAGAACGTGAATTGGATCTTACCGATGCACCACGTAAACTCGATCTTACCGATGCACCACGTAATCTCAATCTTACCGATGCACCACGTGAACTGGATCTTACCGATGCAGAACGTGAATTGGATCTTACCGATGCACCACGTAAACTCGATCTTACCGATGCACCACGTAATCTCGATCTTACCGATGCACCACGTAATCTCAATCTTACCGATGCATCACGTAATCTCGATCTTACCGATGCAGAACGTAAACTCGATCATACCGATGCACCACGTTATCTCGGCAGACCGATGCAGAACGTAAAAAAAAAGCTTACAGCACGCGGTGTTCCCAAGCGGTCACCCATCCAAGTACTAACCGCGCCCGACGCTGCTTGGCTTCAGTGTTCAATTCAATTCAATTCAATTCAAACATGTATATTTGGTGTTAAGAAATACATTATAAGTTGGTATATGAACTTATTTATAATACATTGGGGGGGCTATAAAGCTTCTACTTAGTACAAGTATATACATTTAATTATGATAATAAAAATGATTGAATATCTTAAAATAATTGGGGATAAGGGGGATTTTTGTTTAATATCGTTTATTTATTTATATGTTCTCATTAGGAATTATTCAGGAAAATTAAAAATAAAAACCTGATTGAAATAATTTGGGGTAGGAAGTGGGGAGGTAGGGGGATATATACATATATTTACACATATTTACAGTTATTTACAATTGGAAGTTGAGTTCCGTTATGCTAATCGGCGAGATACGAATCGGTTAGGTCGCCATTTGCTGGATGTGGCCAGTCCCTTTCTTCGTAAGTCCGCTCGTGCCGCTATTGGGTCGAAACCCGGGGGCCGATTGGTCATTACGATTACGGGGCGATGGACACACCTTTTGCAATGGCGGTTCTAGCGTTCATCGAATCTCGTCGATAAGACACCATTTTCAAAATGTCGTTGAGTGACAATACCAGCTTTAGCGGATGGCGTTTCTATGGGGATTGGCTTGGGGTTTTAGGAATGTAGGAAGGTGTTGGTAAGGGAGGGAATGGGGAAGTCGGGAGTTTGTTGCGTGGATTCGCGATTTCGTTATATTTTTTGTCAGTCTGTTTGAGTTGCACTGGAATTGGTAGAAGTCATTGGAGATTTTGTTTATGTATTCTCGTATTGTCGGTATGTTTGCTTGTTCGTGTAGGTCTGAGATTCTTGTAAAGTACGGCTTGTTTAGAGCCAGTCTTAGTGCTTTGTTCTGTAAACTTTGTATCGATCTCAAAGGGTAGGGTCTCAGGTGGCAGAAGGCCGGCGCGGCGTAAGTGATGATCGATCTTATATATGAGGTGTATAAAAGAATTTTGTTATCTGAATTTAAATGACTTTTTTTGCACAATAGAGGATATAGCTTCTTTTTTGTTGCATAACCTTTGGCGACTTGATTTTTGATGTGTCGGTGAAAGTTAAGTCTTTCATCTAGTTCAACTCCTAGGTATTTGATACTGTTTTTGGGTTGAACTTCGATGTCACCTATTTTTAATTTATTTTGGATAATTTTATTATTTTTCCTTCTGCTAAACACGATTTGTTCGGTTTTCGCTTCGTTCAGTTTGATTTTCCATCTGTCAAAATATTTATGAAGAATTTTGAGATGGGTTTTAAGCTCGTTGTTAGCGTCTTCAGCGCAGTTTGAATGAGCATATATTGCTGTATCATCTGCGAAGAGTGCTAGGTTTGTATTTTTGTGCATTGGGATATCTTGGACATAGATATTAAATAATCTAGGTCCGAGGACAGAGCCCTGTACAATGCCCGCAGTAATGTCGATGGGGTCGGAAATTTCCTTTCCTACTCGGACAGTGAATTTCCTATCTGATAAGTAGGAGTTCACCAGTTTCGTAATGAACTTGGGGAACTCTAATTTTATCATTTTGTAGGTCAGGCCCTCTATCCAGACTTTATCGAAAGCTTTTTCGATATCTAGAAGGAGCAGGACCGTATGATTTTTGATATTAAAATTGTTAATAATATCTACGACTATTCTGCATGTTTGCTGTGTCGAGCTGTGTTTTGCCTTGAATCCAAACTGATGGTCGTCTTTAATCTGGTTATTTTTAATTACTGAATTGATTTTAGTCAACAGTATTTTCTCAGTCAATTTACTAAGGTTAGATAATAGGCTGATCGGGCGATAATTACTCGGAGAGGTCGTGATCTTTCCGGATTTGGGGATGGGCGTAACTATCGCCGTTTTCCAGCACTTAGGCCAGTACTGGAATTTAAAAATTGCGTTAATAATATAGTTCAATTGAACTATTGATTTTTTAGAAAGATTTCTGATCAGCCTATTATCTATTTCGTCGTTTCCCGGAGCTTTCTTCATCGGGAGTTTTTTAATTAATTCGAAAATTTCCGTTGGGTTCGTTAAGAACTTTTGTTCTGGTTTAACGAACCTGTTGGAGTTAAGGAAATTTTCTACTGTTTTACGTATGTCCGCCTGTTCATGGTCATCGGCTTGAGAAATATGATGAGCGGTTTCGAAGGTTTCCGCTAATATGTTCGCTTTTTCTTTATCGGTAGAGAATTCCGCGGAATTTTGGATTAAGATGGGAACCTCGGAGTATTTTTTGATATTACTTTGGACTGTTTTCCAAAGGAAGGTTCTGTCGTTATTTATTTTAGTGAGTTTTTGTTCCCATCTTTCATTCTGGAGGTTTTTAATTTCTTTCCGGATTTCGCGAGTATAAATGTTGAGAATTTCTTTGTCTATTGAATTTCTATGTTTTTGCCAAAGTTTCCTAGTTCTATTTCTCGATTTGATAAGATCGATTATATGAGGGGGGAGTTTTTTGTACGCTAAATTTTGTTGTTTTTTAGGGGTTGTTTTATCGCGAGCATATTTGAGGGCCTTCGTAAACGTCTCGATTTCCCTTTCGATTTCTGAGGCGGTTTCAATTTTGTTGTTGATAGCGATTTTGCTATCCAATTTTTTACGAAAGATATCCCAGTTGGTGACTGAGTAGTCGTACACCAACTTGGCTGGGTTTCTTTCGATATCAATGTTGACTTTGAAAATAACTGGGTTGTGGTCAGATCCCAGTTGACAACTAGTTTCTGGGATACTGTTTATGCGGACGTTTTTGGTAAGCACCAAATCTATTGTACTTGGTGCTTTGCCATTGCCCGGGAAATGTGTATGTCCACTAGGGACGTTCAAGGTTATATAATTGTTGGATTCAAGGAAACTGAAAAGGCGATTCCCGTTAGTATTTCTGCAATTGCAGTTCCACTCTTCGTGCTTAGCGTTCAAGTCGCCTAGAACGATAACGTTGGCGGTTTTTTTAATTGTAAACAGGTTCCTTAAACAATTATTGGTGAATTTGTTACTAGGGCTGTTGTACACCGCCGTAATAACGAAGTTTTCATTAAAAATTACACTAATATTCTCTATTGTGCACTTTACTTTGGGTAAAGGCGAGATGGTGGATGCGCTACTAAGACTGTTCTTCACAAGAATGGCGACTCCACCAAAACCAGAATTGTCGTTTCGGTCCGCTCTAAAGGTTCTGTAACCGTTAATGAAGAATTTGTTTATGTCTTTCAGTCTAGTCTCGTTAATTGTAAGTACGTCTATTTTGTTGAAATTTAGAAAGTTCTCAATTTCGGTGTGTTTTTGAGACACACCGTTGGCGTTCCACGTAACTATTTTCAAGGACTTAGAATCCATTTGAGGTAATTACATATTCAAAGAATATTTTCGACCGTTCCTGTTGAGAAGCGGCACTCTCTAATTTTTTATTTAAAAGCTTTATACTTTCAAGGAATTTATTTAGGTTGATATAAGAATTGAGTTTTTTAAATTCATTTTGAATTTCCTCAAATGGATTTCCTGTTGATTGGAATTCCGGGGATGGCGTAGATGGGATATTTGGCAGGATGGTGGGTGCGCTTTTGCTGGTATTGTCACTCACCTTATTTGCTTTGATTGTCGCCTCATAGGCGGCTTTCCTCTGTTCCCAGGGGTTGCTTTCTGGAATTGGGGCTGGCCTGTATCTCGGTTTGGGGGCGACTGCGGCTCTGGAACTCCTGGAGTTCTTCTTTTCGATTATAGATTTGTAGATTGGACAGTCAATGCTGTTTGCCGGGTGACTTCCATGGCAATTAATGCACTTAGCCAAGGTTGTTATTGGTTTGGGGCAGTTCATCGTCAAATGCGACTCGGCGCATTTGAGGCATTTTTCCGCCCTATGGCAGTTGGCGGTGGCATGGCCCCACAACTGGCATCTGTGGCACTGAATGATTTCTTTTTTGGTGGTGTACCGATTCCACCTAATTTTAGTGTAGCTTACAACTTTTATGTGTTGTTGTAGCTGTTTTAAGGTGACTGTATTGTCGGTCACCACCATGTAGGCCGGGGATTGCGTCGCCCTCATCTTATGGATTTGTATTACAGGAACATTCTGGCCTATTAAATCGTCCTTAATTTCCTCCAGCTCGATGTCTTGCTCTAGGCCCCTCAACGTAAAAGCGTGGGTCTTTAGGTGTTTGGGGGTATAAGTGTGGTACTGTATACCATTTTTGTCCAAGAATTTCATGATTTTTTCTTGGTCCTTCAAGGTTTCACTGTATATGGTGGTGTCATTTACCCCATATTTTAAGTAGAAGTTTCCGTCTACTTCGGATTTTATTTCCCTCACTTTTCTGGCGTGATTTGTAAATACCCCCAGTACGACAATTGGGGGCGGTTTTTTGGCAGATTTAGGTTCAACTTCGTCCTTCGTAGTTTCAGGGAGGTAGTTGAATCTATTTTTGATTTCAACGTGCTGGACCGTCTTTCTTTTTAATGTTTTTTTGGTGGTTGGGTGCGTGAATTTGGGATTGCTGATATCGGTAGTCCTCGATTTTTTGGTTGGTGCGGTGGAGGTGGAGCTTTCCTCGCCGGAACTTGTATCGTTGTTCTCGATTTCCATCTTATCGAGCGTCATTTTCGATTTAAATTCCTCGCTCGGAGGAATTTAAATTAGAAACTTTAGTCACTTTCACTTCAAATACGGTCAGTTTTGTCCAAATCGACCCAAAACAGGTAAATTTCAGGTAGATTTCACTAACACTTGGGTTTGGAATGCGGCTAGTCGCCGTAAAGTCTAGACAGAGCGGCTTCACTTCGGAATGCGGCCAACGCCGGAGGGGTTTTACGCCCTGTTTCGTCTACGGAATGTGGCGAATCGCCCGAGGGCATGAGACGAACACTTGAAACACTTTCACAATTATACAGGTAATTCTGAGAGGTCTGGAGACGACAACCTTTCGGCGCAAGGGTCTGACGAGAACTGGCAATTTCAGCGTGGTATGGCCGTAAACAACATATATTGCGATATTTTCTATGATATCTCACTTTTTGGGAGCGGAAAGGACGTGAACGTTTTTCCTCATAAAAAATGAAATAACTTTTGGATATTAATTCTGATTGTTGATTTAAGCTTTAAGAACACATTAGGACATATCTCAATGAAATTTGAGGGATTTCCGAAATCGAAAAATATTTTTCGAAAAAAAAAAAAAATCCCAGAAGACCTCGGTCATCTCAAGTTTATTTCCATATTCTATTACACAATCAACGTACATCACAAAAGGAACCATCTCTCTAACTATCACAGTTAAATTTTTGTATCGGAACATTTCACGTCGGAATATCTCGCTAAGTCCAGACCGGGGAGATCGGTCGCATCTGACACCGTCCGCTCCGGTCTAACATCGTCTTGGAGTCGGGGTAACGATGGAGAGGCGTTTAAGGACGTGAACATTTTTCCTTATAAAAATTAAAGTCGACAATGAATATTGATTCTGATTACTGATTTACTCTTTTAGAACACATTAGAAGGCAACGCAATCAGATTTGAGGAAATTTCAAGATCAGAAAATTTTTTTCGAAAAAAAAAAAAATTCAAGAACACCTGGGTCATGGCAAGTTATTTCCCACAATCCATTCCACAATCAACGTACAACATAGAAGAAATCATCTCTCTAACTATCCTGGTTCAAAAGTTGTATCGGAACATTTCACGTCGAAATACCTCGCCAAGTCCAGACCGGGGCGATAGGTAGTATCTGACACCGTCCGCTCGGGACTGACATCGACTTGGACTCGGGCTAATGATGGGGAGGCGTTTAAGGACGTGAACATTTTTCCTTATAAAAATTAAAGTCGACAATGAATATTGATTCTGATTACTGATTTACGCTTTAAAAACACATTAGAAGGCAACCAAATCAAATTTGAGGAAATTCCAAAATCAGAAAATTTTTTTTCAAAAAAAAAAAAATCCGAAAAATATTTTTCGATTCTGATTACTGATTTACTCTTTTAGAACACATTAGAAGGCAACGAAATCAAATTTGAGTAAAATCCAAAATCAGAAAATATTTTTCGAAAAAAAAAAAAAATTCGAGAACACCTCGGTCATGGCAAGTTATTTTCCACAATCCATTCCCCAATCAACGTACATCCCAGAAAAAATCATCTCTCTAACTATCCTGGTTCAAAAGTTGTATCGGAACATTTTCACGTCGAAAATATATCTCTAAGTCCAGACCGATGCAGAACGTAAACTCGATCATACCGATGCTTCACGTAATCTCGATCTTACCGATGCACAACGTAAACTAGATCACACCGATGCAGAACGTAAACTCGATCTCACCGATGCACCACGTGAACTGGATCTTACCGATGCAGAACGTGAATTGGATCTTACCGATGCACCACGTAAACTCGATCTTACCGATGCACCACGTAATCTCGATCTTACCGATGCACCACGTGAACTGGATCTTACCGATGCAGAACGTGAACTCGATCTTACCGATGCACCACGTAAACTAGGGCTGACCGATGCATCACGTAAACGACGATCGAGAGGCGCGAAAGGACGTGAACGTTTTTCATTATAAAAATTGAAATAAATGATAAATAATGATTCTGATTGTTGATTATCGTTTTTAATATGCATTAGTAGGCAACCAAATGAAATTTGAGGAAATTCCGATAACAGAAAATTTTTTCGAAAAAAAAAAAAATTCATGAAATCCTCGGTCATCGCAAAATATTTACCATATTCTGTTCGATAATCAACGTATATTTAAGAAGGAATCATATCTGTATCTATCTTGGTTCAAATTTTGTATCGGAACATTTTGACCAAAGTCCGAGCTTCGGCCGAAACAGACACCGCTGACCTGGCCTATCGATCGACCGAGAGTCGGGGATAGAGCGTAAGTGTTGTCTGGAGGGGAACCCTGTGCTCTCCTGACATATATAGGGAAGGTGGTCGCGTTGGGCGATGCAGAACGTTTGGATCGGGAATTATATTTTTGGTTCAGCTATTGGAATATGGTTTATTGTTGGTATATATTGGCGAAATAACGTTCTTAC
>NC_059508.1:31690583-31698083 GCF_914767665.1 Harmonia axyridis
AGGCTTATCTTAGTCAAATTCGAACAATTCACGATGAATCAATCAGAAAGGTAGATATGTTTGACGAAATCGGACATGAGAGAGAAATACGAATAACTCACAAGGGTAAATGTCATCAAATGCATCAGACTATGTGATGAGTAAAATGAAAGATGCACACGATAATTTTAGCTTAAACCATGCCGGAAAGTCGACTTCACGTCGTGCATCGGTACAAAGTTATTCAAGGGGCAAAATAAATTCACGAGAGTAGGTCCGATTACCGCTGGATCAGACGACGATTGTAACTTGTTGGATACGAATGTATCCGATGTATGTACGTCGTCCGTCTCAGATCTGTAGTAAGTGGGCCTACCCAAGATGCACACGATAATTTTAGCTTAAACCATGCCGGAAAGTCGACTTCACGTCGTGCATCGGTACAAAATTATTCAAGGGGCAAAATAAATTCACGAGAGTAGGTCCGATTACCGCTGGATCAGACGACGATCGTAACTTGTTGGATACAAATGTATCCGATGTATGTACGTCGTCCCTCTCTGATCTACGGTACGTGGACCGACCCAAGATGCACACGATAATTTTAGCTGACTTCATGCCGAAAAGTCGGTTCACGTCATGCATCGGTATCTTAAATCGCGCCGTAAAGTCGTTCACGTCATGCATCGGTATCTTAAATCGAGCCGAAAAGTCGGCTCACGTCATGCATCGGCGTCTTTTTTTTGTGCCACCGATGCATGACGTGAACGACCCTAGGGCGCGATTTAAAGCCATACCGATGCATGACGTGAACGACTTTTCGGCTCGATTTAAGATACCGATGCATGACTGTGAACGACTTTACGGCGCGATTTAAGATACCGATGCATGACGTGAACGACTTTACGGCGCGATTTAAGATACCGATGCATGACGTGAACGACTTTACGGCGCGATTTAAAGCTATACCGATGCATGACGTAAACAAGATCACACCGATGCAGCACGTTAACATTAAAGCCCGCCTAATCCGATCGATGGAGGCCGTCTCGAGTGTCCAACTTGCTCACAAGAGCCGAGAAACAAACCGATGCATCACGTAGACAAGATCGTACCGAATGTTAACACAATCCAGAAGGAAATAATCTTAGATGAATATCGATTCTGATTATTGATTTTTCTTTCGCGATATTGATAGAAGACATCTGAATGAATTTCGAATTAATTCCGAAATCAAAAAAATATTTTCAATAAATTTTTTTTTCTAGAGTACCTCGGTCTTTTCTATTTTTTTCCAAGTTTCGTACGTCAATCAACATACATCCCAGAAAAAATCATCTCTCTAACTATCCTGGTTCAAAAGTTGTATCGGAACATTTCACGTCGAAAAAGAACATAGGCGAAAAAGGACGTGAACATTATTCCTTATAAAAACCAAACCCGACCATGGATTTTGATTCTGATTGTTGATTATCGCTATTAGAACACATTAGGAGGCAACCAAATCAAATTTGAGAAAATTCCACGATCAGAAAATTTTTTTCGAAAAAAAAAAAAAAATTCGAGAACACCTCGGTCATGGCAAGTTATTTCCCACAATCCATTCCCCAATCAACGTACATCCCAGAAAAAATCATCTCTCTAACTATCCTGGTTCAAAAGTTGTATCGGAACATTTTCACGTCGAAAATATATCTCTAAGTCCAGACCGATGCACCACGTAATCTCGGGCAGACCGATGCACAACGTAAATGACGATCGGGACCGGGGCGATCGGTCGTATCTGACACCGCCGGCTCGGTTCTAACATCGTCAATGAGTCGGGGTTGTAAAAAAGGACGTGAACATTATTCCTTATAAAAACCAAACCCGACCATGGATTTTGATTCTGATTGTTGATTATCGCTATTAGAACACATTAGGAGGCAACCAAATCAAATTTGAGAAAATTCCACGATCAGAAAATTTTTTTCGAAAAAAAAAAAAAAATTCGAGGACACCTCGGTCATGGCAAGTTATTTTCCACAATCCATTCCCCAATCGACGTACATCACAGAAAAAATCATCTCTCTAACTATCCTGGTTCAAAAGTTGTATCGGAACATTTTCACGTCGAAAATATATCTCTAAGTCCAGACCGATGCACCACGTAATCTCGGGCAGACCGATGCACAACGTAAATGACGATCGGGACCGGGGCGATCGGTCGTATCTGACACCGCCGGCTCGGTTCTAACATCGTCAATGAGTCGGGGTTGAAAAAAAGGACGTGAACATTTTTCCTTATAAAAATCAAACCCGATCATGGATTTTGATTCTGATTGTTGATTATCGCTATTAGAACATATAAGGAGGCAACCAAATCAAATTTGAGAAAATTCCACGATCAGAAAATTTTTTTCGAAAAAAAAAAAAAAATCGTAATCACCTCGGTCATGGCGAGTTATTTTCCGTATTTCATTCCACAATCAACGTACAACATAGAAGAAATCATCTCTCTAACTATCCTGGTTCAAAAGTTGTATCGGAACATTTCACGTCGTAATATCTCGCCAAGTCCAGACCTCGGCGATAGGTAGTATCTGACACCGTCCGCTCGGGACTGACATCGACTTGGACTCGGGCTGATGATGGGGAGGCGTTTAAGGACGTGAACATTTTTCCTTATAAAAATTAAAGTCGACAATGAATATTGATTCTGATTACTGATTTACGCTTTAAAAACACATTAGAAGGCAACCAAATCGAATTTGAGGAAATTCCACGATCAGAAAATTTTTTTCGAAAAAAAAAAAAATCCGAAAAATATTTTTCGATTCCTATTACTGATTTACTCTTTTAGAACACATTAGGAGGCAACCAAATCAAATTTGAGAAAATTCCACAATCAGAAAATTTTTTTCGAAAAAAAAAAAAATTCGAGGACACCTCGGTCATGGCAAGTTATTTTCCACAATCCATTCCCCAATCGACGTACATCACAGAAAAAATCATCTCTCTAACTATCCTGGTTCAAAAGTTGTATCGGAACATTTTCACGTCGAAAATATATCTCTAAGTCCAGACCGATGCACAACGTAAACTAGGGCTGAACCGATGCACCACGTAATATCGGGCAGACCGATGCAGAACGTAAACTCGATCATACCGATGCTTCACGTAATCTCGATCTTACCGATGCACCACGTAAACAAGGGCAGACCGATGCAGAACGTAAAGTAGATCTTACCGATGCACCACGTAATCTCGATCTTACCGATGCACCACGTAATCTCCATCTTACCGATGCACCACGTGAACTGGATCTTACCGATGCAGAACGTGAATTGGATCTTACCGATGCACCACGTAAACTCGATCTTACCGATGCACCACGTAATCTCAATCTTACCGATGCACCACGTGAACTGGATCTTACCGATGCAGAACGTGAATTGGATCTTACCGATGCACCACGTAAACTCGATCATACCGATGCACCACGTAATCTCGGGCAGACCGATGCACAACGTAAATGACGATCGGGACCGGGGCGATCGGTCGTATCTGACACCGCCGGCTCGGTTCTAACATCGTCAATGAGTCGGGGTTGAAAAAAAGGACGTGAACATTTTTCCTTATAAAAATCAAACCCGATCATGGATTTTGATTCTGATTGTTGATTATCGCTATTAGAACATATAAGGAGGCAACCAAATCAAATTTGAGAAAATTCCACGATCAGAAAATTTTTTTCGAAAAAAAAAAAAAAATCGTAATCACCTCGGTCATGGCGAGTTATTTTCCGTATTTCATTCCACAATCAACGTACAACATAGAAGAAATCATCTCTCTAACTATCCTGGTTCAAAAGTTGTATCGGAACATTTCACGTCGTAATATCTCGCCAAGTCCAGACCTCGGCGATAGGTAGTATCTGACACCGTCCGCTCGGGACTGACATCGACTTGGACTCGGGCTGATGATGGGGAGGCGTTTAAGGACGTGAACATTTTTCCTTATAAAAATTAAAGTCGACAATGAATATTGATTCTGATTACTGATTTACGCTTTAAAAACACATTAGAAGGCAACCAAATCGAATTTGAGGAAATTCCACGATCAGAAAATTTTTTTCGAAAAAAAAAAAAATCCGAAAAATATTTTTCGATTCCTATTACTGATTTACTCTTTTAGAACACATTAGGAGGCAACCAAATCAAATTTGAGAAAATTCCACAATCAGAAAATTTTTTTCGAAAAAAAAAAAAATTCGAGGACACCTCGGTCATGGCAAGTTATTTTCCACAATCCATTCCCCAATCGACGTACATCACAGAAAAAATCATCTCTCTAACTATCCTGGTTCAAAAGTTGTATCGGAACATTTTCACGTCGAAAATATATCTCTAAGTCCAGACCGATGCACAACGTAAACTAGGGCTGAACCGATGCACCACGTAATATCGGGCAGACCGATGCAGAACGTAAACTCGATCATACCGATGCTTCACGTAATCTCGATCTTACCGATGCACCACGTAAACAAGGGCAGACCGATGCAGAACGTAAAGTAGATCTTACCGATGCACCACGTAATCTCGATCTTACCGATGCACCACGTAATCTCCATCTTACCGATGCACCACGTGAACTGGATCTTACCGATGCAGAACGTGAATTGGATCTTACCGATGCACCACGTAAACTCGATCTTACCGATGCACCACGTAATCTCAATCTTACCGATGCACCACGTGAACTGGATCTTACCGATGCAGAACGTGAATTGGATCTTACCGATGCACCACGTAAACTCGATCTTACCGATGCACCACGTAATCTCCATCTTACCGATGCACCACGTGAACTGGATCTTACCGATGCAGAACGTGAATTGGATCTTACCGATGCACCACGTAAACTCGATCTTACCGATGCACCACGTAATCTCAATCTCACCGATGCACCACGTGAACTGGATCTTACCGATGCAGAACGTGAATTGGATCTTACCGATGCACCACGTAAACTCGATCTTACCGATGCACCACGTAATCTCGATCTTACCGATGCACCACGTAATCTCAATCTTACCGATGCATCACGTAATCTCGATCTTACCGATGCAGAACGTAAACTCGATCATACCGATGCACCACGTTATCTCGGCAGACCGATGCAGAACGTAAAAAAAAAGCTTACAGCACGCGGTGTTCCCAAGCGGTCACCCATCCAAGTACTAACCGCGCCCGACGCTGCTTGGCTTCAGTGTTCTGACGAGAACTGGCAATTTCAGCGTGGTATGGCCGTAAACAACATATATTGCGATATTTTCTATGATATCTCACTTTTTGGGAGCGGAAAGGACGTGAACGTTTTTCCTCATAAAAAATGAAATAACTTTTGGATATTAATTCTGATTGTTGATTTAAGCTTTAAGAACACATTAGGACATATCTCAATGAAATTTGAGGGATTTCCGAAATCGAAAAATATTTTTCGAAAAAAAAAAAAAATCCCAGAAGACCTCGGTCATCTCAAGTTTATTTCCATATTCTATTACACAATCAACGTACATCACAAAAGGAACCATCTCTCTAACTATCACAGTTAAATTTTTGTATCGGAACATTTCACGTCGGAATATCTCGCTAAGTCCAGACCGGGGAGATCGGTCGCATCTGACACCGTCCGCTCCGGTCTAACATCGTCTTGGAGTCGGGGTAACGATGGAGAGGCGTTTAAGGACGTGAACATTTTTCCTTATAAAAATTAAAGTCGACAATGAATATTGATTCTGATTACTGATTTACTCTTTTAGAACACATTAGAAGGCAACGCAATCAGATTTGAGGAAATTTCAAGATCAGAAAATTTTTTTCGAAAAAAAAAAAAATTCAAGAACACCTGGGTCATGGCAAGTTATTTCCCACAATCCATTCCACAATCAACGTACAACATAGAAGAAATCATCTCTCTAACTATCCTGGTTCAAAAGTTGTATCGGAACATTTCACGTCGAAATACCTCGCCAAGTCCAGACCGGGGCGATAGGTAGTATCTGACACCGTCCGCTCGGGACTGACATCGACTTGGACTCGGGCTAATGATGGGGAGGCGTTTAAGGACGTGAACATTTTTCCTTATAAAAATTAAAGTCGACAATGAATATTGATTCTGATTACTGATTTACGCTTTAAAAACACATTAGAAGGCAACCAAATCAAATTTGAGGAAATTCCAAAATCAGAAAATTTTTTTTCAAAAAAAAAAAAATCCGAAAAATATTTTTCGATTCTGATTACTGATTTACTCTTTTAGAACACATTAGAAGGCAACGAAATCAAATTTGAGTAAAATCCAAAATCAGAAAATATTTTTCGAAAAAAAAAAAAAATTCGAGAACACCTCGGTCATGGCAAGTTATTTTCCACAATCCATTCCCCAATCAACGTACATCCCAGAAAAAATCATCTCTCTAACTATCCTGGTTCAAAAGTTGTATCGGAACATTTTCACGTCGAAAATATATCTCTAAGTCCAGACCGATGCAGAACGTAAACTCGATCATACCGATGCTTCACGTAATCTCGATCTTACCGATGCACAACGTAAACTAGATCACACCGATGCAGAACGTAAACTCGATCTCACCGATGCACCACGTGAACTGGATCTTACCGATGCAGAACGTGAATTGGATCTTACCGATGCACCACGTAAACTCGATCTTACCGATGCACCACGTAATCTCGATCTTACCGATGCACCACGTGAACTGGATCTTACCGATGCAGAACGTGAACTCGATCTTACCGATGCACCACGTAAACTAGGGCTGACCGATGCATCACGTAAACGACGATCGAGAGGCGCGAAAGGACGTGAACGTTTTTCATTATAAAAATTGAAATAAATGATAAATAATGATTCTGATTGTTGATTATCGTTTTTAATATGCATTAGTAGGCAACCAAATGAAATTTGAGGAAATTCCGATAACAGAAAATTTTTTCGAAAAAAAAAAAAATTCATGAAATCCTCGGTCATCGCAAAATATTTACCATATTCTGTTCGATAATCAACGTATATTTAAGAAGGAATCATATCTGTATCTATCTTGGTTCAAATTTTGTATCGGAACATTTTGACCAAAGTCCGAGCTTCGGCCGAAACAGACACCGCTGACCTGGCCTATCGATCGACCGAGAGTCGGGGATAGAGCGTAAGTGTTGTCTGGAGGGGAACCCTGTGCTCTCCTGACATATATAGGGAAGGTGGTCGCGTTGGGCGATGCAGAACGTTTGGATCGGGAATTATATTTTTGGTTCAGCTATTGGAATATGGTTTATTGTTGGTATATATTGGCGAAATAACGTTCTTACTGACTGGGGATATTCATAAAAATGAGTCCGGAGATTTTCAGATCGAAGTCCGAGTGATCCGACTTGGAAGGCGTGTTGGGTGGGTCGAGATGGCTTAGATCGATCAGACGAGGCGGGCTAAGTGTTGACGTCATGCATCGGTCCATTTTCAGAT
>NC_059508.1:31708083-31718083 GCF_914767665.1 Harmonia axyridis
GCACACGATAATTTTAGCTTAAACCATGCCGGAAAGTCGACTTCACGTCGTGCATCGGTACAAAGTTATTCAAGGGGCAAAATAAATTCACGAGAGTAGGTCCGATTACCGCTGGATCAGACGACGATTGTAACTTGTTGGATACGAATGTATCCGATGTATGTACGTCGTCCGTCTCAGATCTGTAGTAAGTGGGCCTACCCAAGATGCACACGATAATTTTAGCTTAAACCATGCCGAAAAGTCGACTTCACGTCGTGCATCGGTACAAAATTATTCAAGGGGCAAAATAAATTCACGAGAGTAGGTCCGATTACCGCTGGATCAGACGACGATCGTAACTTGTTGGATACAAATGTATCCGATGTATGTACGTCGTCCCTCTCTGATCTACGGTACGTGGACCGACCCAAGATGCACACGATAATTTTAGCTGACTTCATGCCGAAAAGTCGGTTCACGTCATGCATCGGTATCTTAAATCGCGCCGTAAAGTCGTTCACGTCATGCATCGGTATCTTAAATCGCGCCGAAAAGTCGGCTCCCGTCATGCATCGGCGTCTTTTTTTTGTGCCACCGATGCATGACGTGAACGACCCTAGGGCGCGATTTAAAGCCATACCGATGCATGACGTGAGCCGACTTTTCGGCTCGATTTAAGATACCGATGCATGACGTGAACGACTTTACGGCGCGATTTAAGATACCGATGCATGACGTGAACGACTTTACGGCGCGATTTAAGATACCGATGCATGACGTGAACGACTTTACGGCGCGATTTAAAGCTATACCGATGCATGACGTAAACAAGATCACACCGATGCAGCACGTTAACATTAAAGCCCGCCTAATCCGATCGATGGAGGCCGTCTCGAGTGTCCAACTTGCTCACAAGAGCCGAGAAACAAACCGATGCATCACGTAGACAAGATCGTACCGAATGTTAACACAATCCAGAAGGAAATAATCTTAGATGAATATCGATTCTGATTATTGATTTTTCTTTCGCGATATTGATAGAAGACATCTGAATGAATTTCGAATTAATTCCGAAATCAAAAAAATATTTTCAATAAATTTTTTTTTCTAGAGTACCTCGGTCTTTTCTATTTTTTTCCAAGTTTCGTACGTCAATCAACATACATCCCAGAAAAAATCATCTCTCTAACTATCCTGGTTCAAAAGTTGTATCGGAACATTTCACGTCGAAAAAGAACATAGGCGAAAAAGGACGTGAACATTATTCCTTATAAAAACCAAACCCGACCATGGATTTTGATTCTGATTGTTGATTATCGCTATTAGAACACATTAGGAGGCAACCAAATCAAATTTGAGAAAATTCCACGATCAGAAAATTTTTTTCGAAAAAAAAAAAAAAATTCGAGAACACCTCGGTCATGGCAAGTTATTTCCCACAATCCATTCCCCAATCAACGTACATCCCAGAAAAAATCATCTCTCTAACTATCCTGGTTCAAAAGTTGTATCGGAACATTTTCACGTCGAAAATATATCTCTAAGTCCAGACCGATGCACCACGTAATCTCGGGCAGACCGATGCACAACGTAAATGACGATCGGGACCGGGGCGATCGGTCGTATCTGACACCGCCGGCTCGGTTCTAACATCGTCAATGAGTCGGGGTTGAAAAAAAGGACGTGAACATTATTCCTTATAAAAACCAAACCCGACCATGGATTTTGATTCTGATTGTTGATTATCGCTATTAGAACACATTAGGAGGCAACCAAATCAAATTTGAGAAAATTCCACGATCAGAAAATTTTTTTCGAAAAAAAAAAAAAAATTCGAGGACACCTCGGTCATGGCAAGTTATTTTCCACAATCCATTCCCCAATCGACGTACATCACAGAAAAAATCATCTCTCTAACTATCCTGGTTCAAAAGTTGTATCGGAACATTTTCACGTCGAAAATATATCTCTAAGTCCAGACCGATGCACCACGTAATCTCGGGCAGACCGATGCACAACGTAAATGACGATCGGGACCGGGGCGATCGGTCGTATCTGACACCGCCGGCTCGGTTCTAACATCGTCAATGAGTCGGGGTTGAAAAAAAGGACGTGAACATTTTTCCTTATAAAAATCAAACCCGATCATGGATTTTGATTCTGATTGTTGATTATCGCTATTAGAACATATAAGGAGGCAACCAAATCAAATTTGAGAAAATTCCACGATCAGAAAATTTTTTTCGAAAAAAAAAAAAAATCGTAATCACCTCGGTCATGGCGAGTTATTTTCCGTATTTCATTCCACAATCAACGTACAACATAGAAGAAATCATCTCTCTAACTATCCTGGTTCAAAAGTTGTATCGGAACATTTCACGTCGTAATATCTCGCCAAGTCCAGACCTCGGCGATAGGTAGTATCTGACACCGTCCGCTCGGGACTGACATCGACTTGGACTCGGGCTGATGATGGGGAGGCGTTTAAGGACGTGAACATTTTTCCTTATAAAAATTAAAGTCGACAATGAATATTGATTCTGATTACTGATTTACGCTTTAAAAACACATTAGAAGGCAACCAAATCGAATTTGAGGAAATTCCACGATCAGAAAATTTTTTTCGAAAAAAAAAAAAATCCGAAAAATATTTTTCGATTCCTATTACTGATTTACTCTTTTAGAACACATTAGGAGGCAACCAAATCAAATTTGAGAAAATTCCACAATCAGAAAATTTTTTTCGAAAAAAAAAAAAATTCGAGGACACCTCGGTCATGGCAAGTTATTTTCCACAATCCATTCCCCAATCGACGTACATCACAGAAAAAATCATCTCTCTAACTATCCTGGTTCAAAAGTTGTATCGGAACATTTTCACGTCGAAAATATATCTCTAAGTCCAGACCGATGCACAACGTAAACTAGGGCTGAACCGATGCACCACGTAATATCGGGCAGACCGATGCAGAACGTAAACTCGATCATACCGATGCTTCACGTAATCTCGATCTTACCGATGCACCACGTAAACAAGGGCAGACCGATGCAGAACGTAAAGTAGATCTTACCGATGCACCCCGTAATCTCGATCTTACCGATGCACCACGTAATCTCCATCTTACCGATGCACCACGTGAACTGGATCTTACCGATGCAGAACGTGAATTGGATCTTACCGATGCACCACGTAAACTCGATCATACCGATGCACCACGTAATCTCGGGCAGACCGATGCACAACGTGAATGACGATCGGGACCGGGGCGATCGGTCGTATCTGACACCGCCGGCTCGGTTCTAACATCGTCAATGAGTCGGGGTTGAAAAAAAGGACGTGAACATTTTTCCTTATAAAAATCAAACCCGATCATGGATTTTGATTCTGATTGTTGATTATCGCTATTAGAACATATAAGGAGGCAACCAAATCAAATTTGAGAAAATTCCACGATCAGAAAATTTTTTTCGAAAAAAAAAAAAAAATCGTAATCACCTCGGTCATGGCGAGTTATTTTCCGTATTTCATTCCACAATCAACGTACAACATAGAAGAAATCATCTCTCTAACTATCCTGGTTCAAAAGTTGTATCGGAACATTTCACGTCGTAATATCTCGCCAAGTCCAGACCTCGGCGATAGGTAGTATCTGACACCGTCCGCTCGGGACTGACATCGACTTGGACTCGGGCTGATGATGGGGAGGCGTTTAAGGACGTGAACATTTTTCCTTATAAAAATTAAAGTCGACAATGAATATTGATTCTGATTACTGATTTACGCTTTAAAAACACATTAGAAGGCAACCAAATCGAATTTGAGGATATTCCACGATCAGAAAATTTTTTTCGAAAAAAAAAAAAATCCGAAAAATATTTTTCGATTCCTATTACTGATTTACTCTTTTAGAACACATTAGGAGGCAACCAAATCAAATTTGAGAAAATTCCACAATCAGAAAATTTTTTTCGAAAAAAAAAAAAATTCGAGGACACCTCGGTCATGGCAAGTTATTTTCCACAATCCATTCCCCAATCGACGTACATCACAGAAAAAATCATCTCTCTAACTATCCTGGTTCAAAAGTTGTATCGGAACATTTTCACGTCGAAAATATATCTCTAAGTCCAGACCGATGCACAACGTAAACTAGGGCTGAACCGATGCACCACGTAATATCGGGCAGACCGATGCAGAACGTAAACTCGATCATACCGATGCTTCACGTAATCTCGATCTTACCGATGCACCACGTAAACAAGGGCAGACCGATGCAGAACGTAAAGTAGATCTTACCGATGCACCACGTAATCTCGATCTTACCGATGCACCACGTAATCTCCATCTTACCGATGCACCACGTGAACTGGATCTTACCGATGCAGAACGTGAATTGGATCTTACCGATGCACCACGTAAACTCGATCATACCGATGCACCACGTAATCTCGGGCAGACCGATGCACAACGTGAATGACGATCGGGACCGGGGCGATCGGTCGTATCTGACACCGCCGGCTCGGTTCTAACATCGTCAATGAGTCGGGGTTGAAAAAAAGGACGTGAACATTTTTCCTTATAAAAATCAAACCCGATCATGGATTTTGATTCTGATTGTTGATTATCGCTATTAGAACATATAAGGAGGCAACCAAATCAAATTTGAGAAAATTCCACGATCAGAAAATTTTTTTCGAAAAAAAAAAAAAAATCGTAATCACCTCGGTCATGGCGAGTTATTTTCCGTATTTCATTCCACAATCAACGTACAACATAGAAGAAATCATCTCTCTAACTATCCTGGTTCAAAAGTTGTATCGGAACATTTCACGTCGTAATATCTCGCCAAGTCCAGACCTCGGCGATAGGTAGTATCTGACACCGTCCGCTCGGGACTGACATCGACTTGGACTCGGGCTGATGATGGGGAGGCGTTTAAGGACGTGAACATTTTTCCTTATAAAAATTAAAGTCGACAATGAATATTGATTCTGATTACTGATTTACGCTTTAAAAACACATTAGAAGGCAACCAAATCGAATTTGAGGAAATTCCACGATCAGAAAATTTTTTTCGAAAAAAAAAAAAATCCGAAAAATATTTTTCGATTCCTATTACTGATTTACTCTTTTAGAACACATTAGGAGGCAACCAAATCAAATTTGAGAAAATTCCACAATCAGAAAATTTTTTTCGAAAAAAAAAAAAATTCGAGGACACCTCGGTCATGGCAAGTTATTTTCCACAATCCATTCCCCAATCGACGTACATCACAGAAAAAATCATCTCTCTAACTATCCTGGTTCAAAAGTTGTATCGGAACATTTTCACGTCGAAAATATATCTCTAAGTCCAGACCGATGCACAACGTAAACTAGGGCTGAACCGATGCACCACGTAATATCGGGCAGACCGATGCAGAACGTAAACTCGATCATACCGATGCTTCACGTAATCTCGATCTTACCGATGCACCACGTAAACAAGGGCAGACCGATGCAGAACGTAAAGTAGATCTTACCGATGCACCACGTAAACTCGATCTTACCGATGCACCACGTAATCTCCATCTTACCGATGCACCACGTGAACTGGATCTTACCGATGCAGAACGTGAATTGGATCTTACCGATGCACCACGTAAACTCGATCTTACCGATGCACCACGTAATCTCAATCTTACCGATGCACCACGTGAACTGGATCTTACCGATGCAGAACGTGAATTGGATCTTACCGATGCACCACGTAAACTCGATCATACCGATGCACCACGTAATCTCGGGCAGACCGATGCACAACGTAAATGACGATCGGGACCGGGGCGATCGGTCGTATCTGACACCGCCGGCTCGGTTCTAACATCGTCAATGAGTCGGGGTTGAAAAAAAGGACGTGAACATTTTTCCTTATAAAAATCAAACCCGATCATGGATTTTGATTCTGATTGTTGATTATCGCTATTAGAACATATAAGGAGGCAACCAAATCAAATTTGAGAAAATTCCACGATCAGAAAATTTTTTTCGAAAAAAAAAAAAAAATCGTAATCACCTCGGTCATGGCGAGTTATTTTCCGTATTTCATTCCACAATCAACGTACAACATAGAAGAAATCATCTCTCTAACTATCCTGGTTCAAAAGTTGTATCGGAACATTTCACGTCGTAATATCTCGCCAAGTCCAGACCTCGGCGATAGGTAGTATCTGACACCGTCCGCTCGGGACTGACATCGACTTGGACTCGGGCTGATGATGGGGAGGCGTTTAAGGACGTGAACATTTTTCCTTATAAAAATTAAAGTCGACAATGAATATTGATTCTGATTACTGATTTACGCTTTAAAAACACATTAGAAGGCAACCAAATCGAATTTGAGGAAATTCCACGATCAGAAAATTTTTTTCGAAAAAAAAAAAAATCCGAAAAATATTTTTCGATTCCTATTACTGATTTACTCTTTTAGAACACATTAGGAGGCAACCAAATCAAATTTGAGAAAATTCCACAATCAGAAAATTTTTTTCGAAAAAAAAAAAAATTCGAGGACACCTCGGTCATGGCAAGTTATTTTCCACAATCCATTCCCCAATCGACGTACATCACAGAAAAAATCATCTCTCTAACTATCCTGGTTCAAAAGTTGTATCGGAACATTTTCACGTCGAAAATATATCTCTAAGTCCAGACCGATGCACAACGTAAACTAGGGCTGAACCGATGCACCACGTAATATCGGGCAGACCGATGCAGAACGTAAACTCGATCATACCGATGCTTCACGTAATCTCGATCTTACCGATGCACCACGTAAACAAGGGCAGACCGATGCAGAACGTAAAGTAGATCTTACCGATGCACCACGTAATCTCGATCTTACCGATGCACCACGTAATCTCCATCTTACCGATGCACCACGTGAACTGGATCTTACCGATGCAGAACGTGAATTGGATCTTACCGATGCACCACGTAAACTCGATCTTACCGATGCACCACGTAATCTCAATCTTACCGATGCACCACGTGAACTGGATCTTACCGATGCAGAACGTGAATTGGATCTTACCGATGCACCACGTAAACTCGATCTTACCGATGCACCACGTAATCTCAATCTTACCGATGCACCACGTGAACTGGATCTTACCGATGCAGAACGTGAATTGGATCTTACCGATGCACCACGTAAACTCGATCTTACCGATGCACCACGTAATCTCAATCTCACCGATGCACCACGTGAACTGGATCTTACCGATGCAGAACGTGAATTGGATCTTACCGATGCACCACGTAAACTCGATCTTACCGATGCACCACGTAATCTCGATCTTACCGATGCACCACGTAATCTCAATCTTACCGATGCATCACGTAATCTCGATCTTACCGATGCAGAACGTAAACTCGATCATACCGATGCACCACGTTATCTCGGCAGACCGATGCAGAACGTAAAAAAAAAGCTTACAGCACGCGGTGTTCCCAAGCGGTCACCCATCCAAGTACTAACCGCGCCCGACGCTGCTTGGCTTCAGTGTTCTGACGAGAACTGGCAATTTCAGCGTGGTATGGCCGTAAACAACATATATTGCGATATTTTCTATGATATCTCACTTTTTGGGAGCGGAAAGGACGTGAACGTTTTTCCTCATAAAAAATGAAATAACTTTTGGATATTAATTCTGATTGTTGATTTAAGCTTTAAGAACACATTAGGACATATCTCAATGAAATTTGAGGGATTTCCGAAATCGAAAAATATTTTTCGAAAAAAAAAAAAAATCCCAGAAGACCTCGGTCATCTCAAGTTTATTTCCATATTCTATTACACAATCAACGTACATCACAAAAGGAACCATCTCTCTAACTATCACAGTTAAATTTTTGTATCGGAACATTTCACGTCGGAATATCTCGCTAAGTCCAGACCGGGGAGATCGGTCGCATCTGACACCGTCCGCTCCGGTCTAACATCGTCTTGGAGTCGGGGTAACGATGGAGAGGCGTTTAAGGACGTGAACATTTTTCCTTATAAAAATTAAAGTCGACAATGAATATTGATTCTGATTACTGATTTACTCTTTTAGAACACATTAGAAGGCAACGCAATCAGATTTGAGGAAATTTCAAGATCAGAAAATTTTTTTCGAAAAAAAAAAAAATTCAAGAACACCTGGGTCATGGCAAGTTATTTCCCACAATCCATTCCACAATCAACGTACAACATAGAAGAAATCATCTCTCTAACTATCCTGGTTCAAAAGTTGTATCGGAACATTTCACGTCGAAATACCTCGCCAAGTCCAGACCGGGGCGATAGGTAGTATCTGACACCGTCCGCTCGGGACTGACATCGACTTGGACTCGGGCTAATGATGGGGAGGCGTTTAAGGACGTGAACATTTTTCCTTATAAAAATTAAAGTCGACAATGAATATTGATTCTGATTACTGATTTACGCTTTAAAAACACATTAGAAGGCAACCAAATCAAATTTGAGGAAATTCCAAAATCAGAAAATTTTTTTTCAAAAAAAAAAAAATCCGAAAAATATTTTTCGATTCTGATTACTGATTTACTCTTTTAGAACACATTAGAAGGCAACGAAATCAAATTTGAGTAAAATCCAAAATCAGAAAATATTTTTCGAAAAAAAAAAAAAATTCGAGAACACCTCGGTCATGGCAAGTTATTTTCCACAATCCATTCCCCAATCAACGTACATCCCAGAAAAAATCATCTCTCTAACTATCCTGGTTCAAAAGTTGTATCGGAACATTTTCACGTCGAAAATATATCTCTAAGTCCAGACCGATGCAGAACGTAAACTCGATCATACCGATGCTTCACGTAATCTCGATCTTACCGATGCACAACGTAAACTAGATCACACCGATGCAGAACGTAAACTCGATCTCACCGATGCACCACGTGAACTGGATCTTACCGATGCAGAACGTGAATTGGATCTTACCGATGCACCACGTAAACTCGATCTTACCGATGCACCACGTAATCTCGATCTTACCGATGCACCACGTGAACTGGATCTTACCGATGCAGAACGTGAACTCGATCTTACCGATGCACCACGTAAACTAGGGCTGACCGATGCATCACGTAAACGACGATCGAGAGGCGCGAAAGGACGTGAACGTTTTTCATTATAAAAATTGAAATAAATGATAAATAATGATTCTGATTGTTGATTATCGTTTTTAATATGCATTAGTAGGCAACCAAATGAAATTTGAGGAAATTCCGATAACAGAAAATTTTTTCGAAAAAAAAAAAAATTCATGAAATCCTCGGTCATCGCAAAATATTTACCATATTCTGTTCGATAATCAACGTATATTTAAGAAGGAATCATATCTGTATCTATCTTGGTTCAAATTTTGTATCGGAACATTTTGACCAAAGTCCGAGCTTCGGCCGAAACAGACACCGCTGACCTGGCCTATCGATCGACCGAGAGTCGGGGATAGAGCGTAAGTGTTGTCTGGAGGGGAACCCTGTGCTCTCCTGACATATATAGGGAAGGTGGTCGCGTTGGGCGATGCAGAACGTTTGGATCGGGAATTATATTTTTGGTTCAGCTATTGGAATATGGTTTATTGTTGGTATATATTGGCGAAATAACGTTCTTACTGACTGGGGATATTCATAAAAATGAGTCCGGAGATTTTCAGATCGAAGTCCGAGTGATCCGACTTGGAAGGCGTGTTGGGTGGGTCGAGATGGCTTAGATCGATCAGACGAGGCGGGCTAAGTGTTGACGTCATGCATCGGTCCATTTTCAGATTGAGTCCGAGTAATCCGACTTTGAAAGAGTGTTGGGTGCGTCGAGACTGTTTAGATAGATCGGACGAGGCGGACTAGGTGTTAACGACATGCATCGGTATATTTTCTGATCGGAGTCCGAAGAAATCGGCCCTAGTAGGCGCAGCGGACGGTCGAGACGGCCTCGGTGGGTCGGATCGATCGGGAAAAGTTTGCTAAATCGTG
>NC_059508.1:31725583-31735583 GCF_914767665.1 Harmonia axyridis
AATCTCTGCGGCCGTCATCTAACAATCAACTCAGAACTGGCACGGACTGGGAGAATCCGACTGTCTAATTAAAACAAAGCATTGCGATGGCCCCAGCGGGTGTTGACGCAATGTGATTTCTGCCCAGTGCTCTGAATGTCAACGTGAAGAAATTCAAAAAGCGCGGGTAAACGGCGGGAGTAACTATGACTCTCTTAAGGTAGCCAAATGCCTCGTCATCTAATTAGTGACGCGCATGAATGGATTACGAGATTCTCACTGTCCCTACCTACTATCTAGCGAAACCACTGCCAAGGAACGGGCTTGGAAAAATTAGCGGGGAAGAAGACCCTGTTGAGCTTGACTCTAGTCTGGCACTGTAAGGAGACATGAGAGGTGTAGCATAAGTGGGAGATGGAAACATCAACAGTGAAATACCACTACTTTCATCGTTTCTTTACTTACTCGGTAAGGCGGAACGCGTGCGTCGTCTGCTCTAGTGGCTGCGACTGTCACGGTGTTCTCGAACCAAGCGCGTAGAGTGGCGCGCTGTTCCGAGGCCCGGTCTCGTTCCGTTGTCGTTCGTTCACCAGCGAACGTATCGGGCGTGATCGCGTTCCTTGGTTACGGGCGCCGATAAACGCTCCCGCGTGATCCGATCCGAGGACACTGCCAGGCGGGGAGTTTGACTGGGGCGGTACATCTGTCAAAGAATAACGCAGGTGTCCTAAGGCCAGCTCAGCGAGGACAGAAACCTCGCGTAGAGCAAAAGGGCAAATGCTGGCTTGATCCCGATGTTCAGTACGCATAGGGACTGCGAAAGCACGGCCTATCGATCCTTTTGGCTTGAAGAGTTTTCAGCAAGAGTGTCAGAAAAGTTACCACAGGGATAACTGCTTGTGGCGGCAAGCGTTCATAGCGACGTCCGCTTTTTGATCCTTCGATGTCGGCACTTCCTATCATTGCGAAGCAGAATTCGCCAAGCGTCGGATTGTTCACCCCGTTAATAGGGACGTGAGCTGGGTTTAGACCGTCGTGAGACAGGTAGTTTTACCCTACTGATGACTCGTCGTTGCGATAGTAATCCTGCTCAGTACGAGAGGAACGCAGGTTCGGACATTTGGTTCTACGCACCTCGCTCGGGCGGGCGGTGGTGCGAAGCTACCAATCCGTGGGATTATGCCTGAACGCCTCTAAGGCCGTATCCTGTCTAGTCAAAGGTGGCAACGATACCTTTTTGAGCTTCTATGAGTCGAAAGGCTCAAAACAATGTGACTTTACTAGGCATCAGACGTTCTCGTCTGGTGTCGCACGAGCCAAGGTTGCCGTTGGGGCTGATGGTCGGCGGCGGGATCGATTTCTTGCCACGTCTGACCAGGCCCTTTGACGGTCGATCATGGGTCAACTATTTCGATGTTGAAGCTTTGAATTGTCTGTAGACGACTACGTACCTGGCAGGGTGTTGTACTCGGTAGAGCAGTTTCCACGCTGCGATCTGTTAATACTCAGCCCTTAGCTTGGGGATTCGTCTTGTCGATTAGACGAGACCCCGTTTGTTGCTCTTGTTGTTGCGTTTGTGCCGCTGGATGTGTTACCTTCGCTGACCCGTATTCGAAAGGATACGGGGAGTAAGTGTTGAGGGCTGCCTTGGCATCGACCGACGACGACTGCGACGGAATATGCAAATTGGCAGATAGAGTGACGGTGGTGGCCTCCGCTCCTTTTTTCTAACCGTACGGTATGAAGAAGGAGGTCCGAGTAGGGCCGCGCCTCATTTCATATCTGCCAAATATTTCTGTCCTGTTCGAGTCCGATTTGAACCGACCGTTCGAACGTCTATCGTTCTTGCGGTTGGGGACGGTAACGAGAGCCATTTTGGCCTTCGTCCGTCTATCGAATCGGACTTTATGATTTTCGTATGAAATTTTGCCGATGCTTGACGTGAGTTTTTCTATCAAAAATAACTCTGATTTTCTCTCTGATATGGCGCAAAGTACCGAAGATAACCACTAATTGAAAATCTTTCGAAAAAGCACCACATCACAATATATCGACCGCCGACCTGACGGTGGTATTCGAGCTGTGACTGGATGGTGTCTTACTATTCGAAAATCTTGAACGGTTTTCATCTGAAAATATCATAACGAGCTAATGAAATATGCATGTTTTGCAGGCTTATCTTAGTCAAATTCGAACAATTCACGATGAATCAATCAGAAAGGTAGATATGTTTGACGAAATCGGACATGAGAGAGAAATACGAATAACTCACAAGGGTAAATGTCATCAAATGCATCAGACTATGTGATGAGTAAAATGAAAGATGCACACGATAATTTTAGCTTAAACCATGCCGGAAAGTCGACTTCACGTCGTGCATCGGTACAAAGTTATTCAAGGGGCAAAATAAATTCACGAGAGTAGGTCCGATTACCGCTGGATCAGACGACGATTGTAACTTGTTGGATACGAATGTATCCGATGTATGTACGTCGTCCCTCTCTGATCTGTAGTAAGTGGGCCTACCCAAGATGCACACGATAATTTTAGCTTAAACCATGCCGAAAAGTCGACTTCACGTCGTGCATCGGTACAAAATTATTCAAGGGGCAAAATAAATTCACGAGAGTAGGTCCGATTACCGCTGGATCAGACGACGATCGTAACTTGTTGGATACAAATGTATCCGATGTATGTACGTCGTCCCTCTCTGATCTACGGTACGTGGACCGACCCAAGATGCACACGATAATTTTAGCTGACTTCATGCCGAAAAGTCGGTTCACGTCATGCATCGGTATCTTAAATCGCGCCGTAAAGTCGTTCACGTCATGCATCGGTATCTTAAATCGCGCCGAAAAGTCGGCTCACGTCATGCATCGGCGTCTTTTTTTTGTGCCACCGATGCATGACGTGAACGACTTTTCGGCTCGATTTAAGATACCGATGCATGACGTGAACGACTTTACGGCGCGATTTAAGATACCGATGCATGACGTGAACGACTTTTCGGCGCGATTTAAGATACCGATGCATGACGTGAACGACTTTACGGCGCGATTTAAAGCTATACCGATGCATGACGTAAACAAGATCACACCGATGCAGCACGTTAACATTAAAGCCCGCCTAATCCGATCGATGGAGGCCGTCTCGAGTGTCCAACTTGCTCACAAGAGCCGAGAAACAAACCGATGCATCACGTAGACAAGATCGTACCGAATGTTAACACAATCCAAAAGGAAATAATCTTAGATGAATATCGATTCTGATTATTGATTTTTCTTTCGCGATATTGATAGAAGACATCTGAATGAATTTCGAATTAATTCCGAAATCAAAAAAATATTTTCAATAAATTTTTTTTCTAGAGTACCTCGGTCTTTTCTATTTTTTTTCCAAGTTTCGTACGTCAATCAACATACATCCCAGAAAAAATCATCTCTCTAACTATCCTGGTTCAAAAGTTGTATCGGAACTTTTCACGTCGAAAAAGAACATAGGCGAAAAAGGACGTGAACATTATTCCTTATAAAAATCAAACCCGACCATGGATTTTGATTCTGATTGTTGATTATCGCTATTAGAACACATTAGGAGGCAACCAAATCAAATTTGAGAAAATTCCACAATCAGAAAATTTTTTTCGAAAAAAAAAAAAAAATTCGAGAACACCTCGGTCATGGCAAGTTATTTCCCACAATCCATTCCCCAATCAACGTACATCCCAGAAAAAATCATCTCTCTAACTATCCTGGTTCAAAAGTTGTATCGGAACTTTTCACGTCGAAAAAGAACATAGGCGAAAAAGGACGTGAACATTATTCCTTATAAAAATCAAACCCGACCATGGATTTTGATTCTGATTGTTGATTATCGCTATTAGAACACATTAGGAGGCAACCAAATCAAATTTGAGAAAATTCCACAATCAGAAAATTTTTTTCGAAAAAAAAAAAAATTCGAGGACACCTCGGTCATGGCAAGTTATTTCCCACAATCCATTCCCCGATCCACGTACATCCCAGAAAAAATCATCTCTCTAACTATCCTGGTTCAAAAGTTGTATCGGAACATTTTCACGTCGAAAATATATCTCTAAGTCCAAACCGATGCACCACGTAAACTAGGGCAGACCGATGCACCACGTAATATCGGGCAGACCGATGCAGAACGTAAACTCGATCATACCGATGCTTCACGTAATCTCGATCTTACCGATGCACCACGTAAACAAGGGCAGACCGATGCAGAACGTAAAGTAGATCTTACCGATGCACCACGTAATCTCGATCTTACCGATGCACCACGTAATCTCCATCTTACCGATGCACCACGTGAACTGGATCTTACCGATGCAGAACGTGAATTGGATCTTACCGATGCAGAACGTGAATTGGATCTTACCGATGCACCACGTAAACTCGATCATACCGATGCACCACGTAATCTCGGGCAGACCGATGCACAACGTAAATGACGATCGGGACCGGGGCGATCGGTCGTATCTGACACCGCCGGCTCGGTTCTAACATCGTCAATGAGTCGGGGTTGTAAAAAAGGACGTGAACATTTTTCCTTATAAAAATCAAAACCCGACCATGGATTTTGATTCTGATTGTTGATTATCGCTACTAGAACATATAAGGAGGCAACCAAATCAAATTTGAGAAAATTCCACGATCAGAAAATTTTTTCGAAAAAAAAAAAAAAATCGTAATCACCTCGGTCATGGCGAGTTATTTTCCGTATTTCATTCCACAATCAACGTACAACATAGAAAGAAATCATCTCTCTAACTATCCTGGTTCAAAAGTTGTATCGGAACATTTCACGTCGTAATATCTCGCCAAGTCCCAGACCTCGGCGATAGGTAGTATCTGACACCGTCCGCTCGGGACTGACATCGACTTGGACTCGGGCTGATGATGGGGAGGCGTTTAAGGACGTGAACATTTTTCCTTATAAAAATTAAAGTCGACAATGAATATTGATTCTGATTACTGATTTACGCTTTAAAAACACATTAGAAGGCAACCAAATCGAATTTGAGGAAATTCCACGATCAGAAAATTTTTTTCGAAAAAAAAAAAAAATCCGAAAAATATTTTTCGATTCCGATTACTGATTTACTCTTTTAGAACACATTAGGAGGCAACCAAATCAAATTTGAGAAAATTCCACAATCAGAAAATTTTTTTCGAAAAAAAAAAAAATTCGAGGACACCTCGGTCATGGCAAGTTATTTCCCACAATCCATTCCCCGATCCACGTACATCCCAGAAAAAATCATCTCTCTAACTATCCTGGTTCAAAAGTTGTATCGGAACATTTTCACGTCGAAAATATATCTCTAAGTCAAAACCGATGCACCACGTAAACTAGGGCAGACCGATGCACCACGTAATATCGGGCAGACCGATGCAGAACGTAAACTCGATCATACCGATGCTTCACGTAATCTCGATCTACCGATGCACCACGTAAACAGGGCAGACCGATGCAGAACGTAAAGTAGATCTTACCGATGCACCACGTAATCTCGATCTTACCGATGCACCACGTAATCTCCATCTTACCGATGCACCACGTTAACTGGATCTTACCGATGCACCACGTTAATCTCAATCTTACCGATGCACCACGTGAACTGGATCTTACCGATGCAGAACGTGAATTGGATCTTACCGATGCACCACGTAAACTCGATCTTACCGATGCACCACGTAATCTCGATCTTACCGATGCACCACGTGAACTGGATCTTACCGATGCAGAACGTGAATTGGATCTTACCGATGCACCACGTAAACTCGATCTTACCGATGCACCACGTAATCTCAATCTTACCGATGCACCACGTGAACTGGATCTTACCGATGCAGAACGTGAATTGGATCTTACCGATGCACCACGTAAACTCGATCTTACCGATGCACCACGTAATCTCAATCTTACCGATGCACCACGTGAACTGGATCTTACCGATGCAGAACGTGAATTGGATCTTACCGATGCACCACGTAAACTCGATCTACCGATGCACCACGTATCTCGATCTTACCGATGCACCACGTGAACTGGATCTTACCGATGCAGAACGTGAATTGGATCTTACCGATGCACCACGGTAAACTCGATCTTACCGATGCACCACGTAATCTCAATCTTACCGATGCATCACGTAATCTCGATCTTACCGATGCAGAACGTAAACTCGATCATACCGATGCACCACGTTATCTCGGCAGACCGATGCAGAACGTAAAAAAAAAGCTTACAGCACGCGGTGTTCCCAAGCGGTCACCCATCCAAGTACTAACCGCGCCCGACGCTGCTTGGCTTCAGTGTTCTGACGAGAACTGGCAATTTCAGCGTGGTATGGCCGTAAACAACAAATATAGCGATATTTTCTATGATATCTCACTTTTTGGAGCGGAAAGGACGTGAACGTTTTTCCTTATAAAAAATGAAATAACTTTTGGATATTAATTCTGATTGTTGATTTAAGTTTAAGAACACATTAGGACATATCTCAATGAAATTTGAGGGATTTCCGAATCGAAAAATATTTTTCGAAAAAAAAAAAAAATCCCAGAAGACCTCGGTCATCTCAAGTTTTATTTCCATATTCTATTACACAATCAACGTACATCACAAAAAGGAACCATCTCTCTAACTATCACAGTTAAATTTTTGTATCGGAACATTTCACGTCGGAATATCTCGCTAAGTCCAGACCGGGGAGATCGGTCGCATTTGACACCGTCCGCTACGGTCTAACATCGTCTTGGAGTCGGGGTAACGATGGAGAGGCGTTTAAGGACGTGAACATTTTTCCTTATAAAAATTAAAGTCGACAATGAATATTGATTCTGATTACTGATTTACTCTTTTAGTACACATTAGAAGGCAACGCAATCAGATTTGAGGAAATTTCAAGATCAGAAAATTTTTTTCGAAAAAAAAAAAATTCAAGAACACCTGGGTCATGGCAAGTTATTTCCCACAATCCATTCCACAATCAACGTACAACATAGAAGAAATCATCTCTCTAACTATCCTGGTTCAAAAGTTGTATCGGAACATTTCACGTCGAAATACCTCGCCAAGTCCAGACCGGGGCGATAGGTAGTATCTGACACCGTCCGCTCGGGACTGACATCGACTTGGACTCGGGCTAATGATGGGGAGGCGTTTAAGGACGTGAACATTTTTCCTTATAAAAATTAAAGTCGACAATGAATATTGATTCTGATTACTGATTTACGCTTTAAAAACACATTAGAAGGCACCAAATCAAATTTGAGGAAATTCCAAAATCAGAAAATTTTTTTTCAAAAAAAAAAAATCCGAAAAATATTTTTCGATTCTGATTACTGATTTACTCTTTTAGAACACATTAGAAGGCAACGAAATCAAATTTGAGTGAAATCCAAAATCAGAAAATATTTTTCGAAAAAAAAAAAAAATTCGAGAACACCTCGGTCATGGCAAGTTATTTTCCACAATCCATTCCCCAATCAACGTACATCCAGAAAAAATCATCTCTCTAACTATCCTGGTTCAAAAGTTGTATCGGAACATTTTCACGTCGAAAATATATCTCAGAGTCCAGACCGATGCAGAACGTAAACTCGATCATACCGATGCTTCACGTAATCTCGATCTTACCGATGCACAACGTAAACTAGATCACACCGATGCAGAACGTAAACTCGATCATACCGATGCACCACGTAAACTCAGGCAGACCGATGCAGAACGTGAACTCGATCTTACCGATGCACCACGTAATCTCGATCTTACCGATGCACCACGTAAACTCGGGCAGACCGATGCAGAACGTGAACTCGATCTTACCGATGCACCACGTAAACTAGGGCTGACCGATGCATCACGTAAACGACGATCGAGAGGCGCGAAAGGACGTGAACGTTTTTCATTATAAAAATTGAAATAAATGATAAATAATGATTCTGATTGTTGGTTATCATTTTTAATAAGCATTAGGAGGCAACCAAATGAAATTGAGGAAATTCCGATAATAGAAAATTTTTTCGAAAAAAAAAAAAAATTCATGAAAATCCTCGGTCATCGCAAAATATTTACCATATTCTGTTCGATAATCAACGTATATTTAAGAAGGAATCATATCTGTATCTATCTTGGTTCAAATTTTGTATCGGAACATTTTGACCAAAGTCCGAGCTTCGGCCGAAACAGACACCGCTGACCTGGCCTATCGATCGACCGAGAGTCGGGGATAGAGCGTAAGTGTTGTCTGGAGGGGAACCCCTGTGCTCTCCTGACATATATAGGGAAGGTGGTCGCGTTGGGCGATGCAGAACGTTTGGATCGGGAATTATATTTTTGGTTCAGCTATTGGAATATGGTTTATTGTTGGTATATATTGGCGAAATAACGTTCTTACTGACTGGGGATATTCATAAAAATGAGTCCGGAGATTTTCAGATCGAAGTCCGAGTGATCCGACTTGGAAGGCGTGTTGGGTGGGTCGAGATGGCTTAGATAGATCAGACGAGGCGGGCTAAGTGTTGACGTCATGCATCGGTCCATTTTCAGATTGAGTCCGAGTAATCCGACTTTGAAAGAGTGTTGGGTGCGTCGAGACTGTTTAGATAGATCGGACGAGGCGGACTAGGTGTTAAACGACATGCATCGGTATATTTTCTGATCGGTGTCCGAAGAAATCGGCCCTAGTAGGCGCAGCGGACGGTCGAGACGGCCTCGGTGGGTCGGATCGATCGGGAAAAGTTTGCTAAATCGTGTCTGGAGGGGAACCTTGGGTTCTCCTGACATATATAGGGGATAAGGTTTGGGTGAACGATTCTTCACGTAAAAGTTGAGTAATTTATTTTTCGATAAGCTTTTGGATATTGATGAGAAGTATATGTATATCTTCGATTAAAAGAAATCTTACCGTCTCCATGTATATTATATTAGATATATAAGAAATAGTTAACGTGATGCATCGGCCGATTTCCGGATCGGAGTTCGAGAGATGCGACTTTCGATGCGCGATGGGTGGTTCGAGACGGCCTAGATCGATCGGACGAGGCGGACTAGGTGTTAACGACATGCATCGGCGGATTTTCTGATCGGAGTCCGAAGAAATCAGCTCTAGTATGCCCGGGGGAACGGTCGAAACGGCCTCGATCGATCGGACGAGGCGGACTAGGTGTTAACGACATGCATCGGCGGATTTTCTGATCGGAGTCCGAAGAAATCAGCTCTAGTAGGCGCGGCGAACGGTCGAAACGGCCTCGGTGGGTCGGATCGATCGGAAAAGTTTGCTAAATCGTGTCTGGAGGGGAATCCGGGGTTCTCCTGACTTATATAGAAGGGGTGGAGAATGGGTCCTGTCCTAGACTGTTTGGAGTTCTTTTTAGGATGATATTCAGTTGGTAAGTGGTAGACCCGAATCCGACCTCGGCGTTTGGGTACTGGCAAGGTGTGTTGGTTCGGCTTTCGCATCTTGGGTCGCTTTCGTCAACCTCATGCAGCGAGGTCGCGGTCCGCTTCGTCTCTTTGTAGTCGAATGGCCTTTAAGCGACCAACCTTAAAATCGTGATCCTCTGCCCGTTGCGGGTTATGTTCACAAAAAAATTGCAACCACTCAATTCGTTCCGAGCGACAAATATTGTTGAATCTCGAATCACCGTGTCGTTATATTCACATGTATAGCGAAGGGTCGAGATGGAATGTGTATAAGAAATTAGTTGATAGCCGGGGGTTCGTATTATATATGGACGCCTTGGCGAGGGATTGTTTCTAGAAACTTTCTCATTTTTGATCGGTGTTTTGTCCGAGATGATGATGATGTATATATAGCTTGAGTCTCATGCTGACTGGGGGCTGTTACGTCGTTTCGTCGAGGACTTGCACTTACTGATGTGCGGCGCTAGTCGAAGTCAATCGACATGGCTAGTGCCACATGACGAGAGGCGAACGGGTTTGGCCATACCGGCAATCTCGTGGACCGATCGTATAAGCACGC
>NC_059508.1:31745583-31750583 GCF_914767665.1 Harmonia axyridis
TTCAAAAGTTGTATCGGAACATTTTCACGTCGAAAATATATCTCTAAGTCCAGACCGATGCACCACGTAATCTCGGGCAGACCGATGCACAACGTAAATGACGATCGGGACCGGGGCGATCGGTCGTATCTGACACCGCCGGCTCGGTTCTAACATCGTCAATGAGTCGGGGTTGTAAAAAAGGACGTGAACATTTTTCCTTATAAAAATCAAACCCGACCATGGATTTTGATTCTGATTGTTGATTATCGCTACTAGAACATATAAGGAGGCAACCAAATCAAATTTGAGAAAATTCCACGATCAGAAAATTTTTTTCGAAAAAAAAAAAAAATCGTAATCACCTCGGTCATGGCGAGTTATTTTCCGTATTTCATTCCACAATCAACGTACAACATAGAAGAAATCATCTCTCTAACTATCCTGGTTCAAAAGTTGTATCGGAACATTTCACGTCGTAATATCTCGCCAAGTCCAGACCTCGGCGATAGGTAGTATCTGACACCGTCCGCTCGGGACTGACATCGACTTGGACTCGGGCTGATGATGGGGAGGCGTTTAAGGACGTGAACATTTTTCCTTATAAAAATTAAAGTCGACAATGAATATTGATTCTGATTACTGATTTACGCTTTAAAAACACATTAGAAGGCAACCAATCGAATTTGAGGAAATTCCACGATCAGAAAATTTTTTTTCGAAAAAAAAAAAAATCCGAAAAATATTTTTCGATTCCGATTACTGATTTACTCTTTTAGAACACATTAGGAGGCAACCAAATCAAATTTGAGAAAATTCCACAATCAGAAAATTTTTTTTTTCGAAAAAAAAAAAAATTCGAGGACACCTCGGTCATGGCAAGTTATTTCCACAATCCATTCCCGTTCCACGTACATCCCAGAAAAAATCATCTCTCTAACTATCCTGGTTCAAAAGTTGTATCGGAACATTTTCACGTCGAAAATATATCTCTAAGTCCAAACCGATGCACCACGTAAACTAGGGCAGACCGATGCACCACGTAATATCGGGCAGACCGATGCAGAACGTAAACTCGATCATACCGTGCTTCACGTAATCTCGATCTTACCGATGCACCACGTAAACAAGGGCAGACCGATGCAGAACGTAAAGTAGATCTTACCGATGCACCACGTAATCTCGATCTTACCGATGCACCACGTAATCTCCATCTTACCGATGCACCACGTGAACTGGATCTTACCGATGCACCACGTAATCTCAATCTTACCGATGCACCACGTGAACTGGATCTTACCGATGCAGAACGTGAATTGGATCTTACCGATGCACCACGTAAACTCGATCTTACCGATGCACCACGTAATCTCGATCTTACCGATGCACCACGTGAACTGGATCTTACCGATGCAGAACGTGAATTGGATCTTACCGATGCACCACGTAAACTCGATCTTACCGATGCACCACGTAATCTCAATCTTACCGATGCACCACGTGAACTGGATCTTACCGATGCAGAACGTGAATTGGATCTTACCGATGCACCACGTAAACTCGATCTTACCGATGCACCACGTAATCTCAATCTTACCGATGCACCACGTGAACTGGATCTTACCGATGCAGAACGTGAATTGGATCTTACCGATGCACCACGTAAACTCGATCTTACCGATGCACCACGTAATCTCGATCTTACCGATGCACCACGTGAACTGGATCTTACCGATGCAGAACGTGAATTGGATCTTACCGATGCACCACGTAAACTCGATCTTACCGATGCACCACGTAATCTCAATCTTACCGATGCATCACGTAATCTCGATCTTACCGATGCAGAACGTAAACTCGATCATACCGATGCACCACGTTATCTCGGCAGACCGATGCAGAACGTAAAAAAAAAGCTTACAGCACGCGGTGTTCCCAAGCGGTCACCCATCCAAGTACTAACCGCGCCCGACGCTGCTTGGCTTCAGTGTTCTGACGAGAACTGGCAATTTCAGCGTGGTATGGCCGTAAACAACAAATATAGCGATATTTTCTATGATATCTCACTTTTTGGGAGCGGAAAGGACGTGAACGTTTTTCCTTATAAAAAATGAAATAACTTTTGGATATTAATTCTGATTGTTGATTTAAGTTTTAAGAACACATTAGGACATATCTCAATGAAATTTGAGGGATTTCCGAAATCGAAAAATATTTTTCGAAAAAAAAAAAAAATCCCAGAAGACCTCGGTCATCTCAAGTTTATTTCCATATTCTATTACACAATCAACGTACATCACAAAAGGAACCATCTCTCTAACTATCACAGTTAAATTTTTGTATCGGAACATTTCACGTCGGAATATCTCGCTAAGTCCAGACCGGGGAGATCGGTCGCATTTGACACCGTCCGCTCCGGTCTAACATCGTCTTGGAGTCGGGGTAACGATGGAGAGGCGTTTAAGGACGTGAACATTTTTCCTTATAAAAATTAAAGTCGACAATGAATATTGATTCTGATTACTGATTTACTCTTTTAGTACACATTAGAAGGCAACGCAATCAGATTTGAGGAAATTTCAAGATCAGAAAATTTTTTTCAAAAAAAAAAAAAAATTCAAGAACACCTGGGTCATGGCAAGTTATTTCCCACAATCCATTCCACAATCAACGTACAACATAGAAGAAATCATCTCTCTAACTATCCTGGTTCAAAAGTTGTATCGGAACATTTCACGTCGAAATACCTCGCCAAGTCCAGACCGGGGCGATAGGTAGTATCTGACACCGTCCGCTCGGGACTGACATCGACTTGGACTCGGGCTAATGATGGGGAGGCGTTTAAGGACGTGAACATTTTTCCTTATAAAAATTAAAGTCGACAATGAATATTGATTCTGATTACTGATTTACGCTTTAAAAACACATTAGAAGGCAACCAAATCAAATTTGAGGAAATTCCAAAATCAGAAAATTTTTTTTCAAAAAAAAAAAAATCCGAAAAATATTTTTCGATTCTGATTACTGATTTACTCTTTTAGAACACATTAGAAGGCAACGAAATCAAATTTGAGAAAAATCCAAAATCAAAAAATATTTTTCGAAAAAAAAAAAAAATTCGAGAACACCTCGGTCATGGCAAGTTATTTTCCACAATCCATTCCCCAATCAACGTACATCCCAGAAAAAATCATCTCTCTAACTATCCTGGTTCAAAAGTTGTATCGGAACATTTTCACGTCGAAAATATATCTCAGAGTCCAGACCGATGCAGAACGTAAACTCGATCATACCGATGCTTCACGTAATCTCGATCTTACCGATGCACAACGTAAACTAGATCACACCGATGCAGAACGTAAACTCGATCATACCGATGCACCACGTAAACTCAGGCAGACCGATGCAGAACGTGAACTCGATCTTACCGATGCACCACGTAATCTCGATCTTACCGATGCACCACGTAAACTCGGGCAGACCGATGCAGAACGTGAACTCGATCTTACCGATGCACCACGTAAACTAGGGCTGACCGATGCATCACGTAAACGACGATCGAGAGGCGCGAAAGGACGTGAACGTTTTTCATTATAAAAATTGAAATAAATGATAAATAATGATTCTGATTGTTGGTTATCATTTTTAATAAGCATTAGGAGGCAACCAAATGAAATTTGAGGAAATTCCGATAATAGAAAATTTTTTCGAAAAAAAAAAAAAATTCATGAAATCCTCGGTCATCGCAAAATATTTACCATATTCTGTTCGATAATCAACGTATATTTAAGAAGGAATCATATCTGTATCTATCTTGGTTCAAATTTTGTATCGGAACATTTTGACCAAAGTCCGAGCTTCGGCCGAAACAGACATCCGCTGACCTGGCCTATCGATCGACCGAGAGTCGGGGATAGAGCGTAAGTGTTGTCTGGAGGGGAACCCTGTGCTCTCCTGACATATATAGGGAAGGTGGTCGCGTTGGGCGATGCAGAACGTTTGGATCGGGAATTATATTTTTGGTTCAGCTATTGGAATATGGTTTATTGTTGGTATATATTGGCGAAATAACGTTCTTACTGACTGGGGATATTCATAAAAATGAGTCCGGAGATTTTCAGATCGAAGTCCGAGTGATCCGACTTGGAAGGCGTGTTGGGTGGGTCGAGATGGCTTAGATCGATCAGACGAGGCGGGCTAAGTGTTGACGTCATGCATCGGTCCATTTTCAGATTGAGTCCGAGTAATCCGACTTTGAAAGAGTGTTGGGTGCGTCGAGACTGTTTAGATAGATCGGACGAGGCGGACTAGGTGTTAACGACATGCATCGGTATATTTTCTGATCGGAGTCCGAAGAAATCGGCCCTAGTAGGCGCAGCGGACGGTCGAGACGGCCTCGGTGGGTCGGATCGATCGGGAAAAGTTTGCTAAATCGTGTCTGGAGGGGAACCTTGGGTTCTCCTGACATATATAGGGGATAAGGTTTGGGTGAACGATTCTTCACGTAAAAGTTGAGTAATTTATTTTTCGATAAGCTTTTGGATATTGATGAGAAGTATATGTATATCTTCGATTAAAAGAATTCTTACCGTCTCGATGTATATTATATTAGATATATAAGAAATAGTTAACGTGATGCATCGGCCGATTTCCGGATCGGAGTTCGAGAGATGCGACTTTCGATGCGCGATGGGTGGATCGAGACGGCCTAGATCGATCGGACGAGGCGGACTAGGTGTTAACGACATGCATCGGCGGATTTTCTGATCGGAGTCCGAAGAAATCAGCTCTAGTAGGCGCGGCGAACGGTCGAAACGGCCTCGATCGATCGGACGAGGCGGACTAGGTGTTAACGACATGCATCGGCGGATTTTCTGATCGGAGTCCGAAGAAATCAGCTCTAGTAGGCGCGGCGAACGGTCGAAACGGCCTCGGTGGGTCGGATCGATCGGGAAAAGTTTGCTAAATCGTGTCTGGAGGGGAATCCGGGGTTCTCCTGACATATATAGAAGGGGTGGAGA
>NC_059508.1:31760583-31765583 GCF_914767665.1 Harmonia axyridis
TTAACATTAAAGCCCGCCTAATCCGATCGATGGAGGCCGTCTCGAGTGTCCAACTTGCTCACAAGAGCCGAGAAACAAACCGATGCATCACGTAGACAAGATCGTACCGAATGTTAACACAATCCAAAAGGAAATAATCTTAGATGAATATCGATTCTGATTATTGATTTTTCTTTCGCGATATTGATAGAAGACATCTGAATGAATTTCGAATTAATTCCGAAATCAAAAAAATATTTTCAATAAATTTTTTTTCTAGAGTACCTCGGTCTTTTCTATTTTTTTTCCAAGTTTCGTACGTCAATCAACATACATCCCAGAAAAAATCATCTCTCTAACTATCCTGGTTCAAAAGTTGTATCGGAACTTTTCACGTCGAAAAAGAACATAGGCGAAAAAGGACGTGAACATTATTCCTTATAAAAATCAAACCCGACCATGGATTTTGATTCTGATTGTTGATTATCGCTATTAGAACACATTAGGAGGCAACCAAATCAAATTTGAGAAAATTCCACAATCAGAAAATTTTTTTCGAAAAAAAAAAAAAAATTCGAGAACACCTCGGTCATGGCAAGTTATTTCCCACAATCCATTCCCCAATCAACGTACATCCCAGAAAAAATCATCTCTCTAACTATCCTGGTTCAAAAGTTGTATCGGAACTTTTCACGTCGAAAAAGAACATAGGCGAAAAAGGACGTGAACATTATTCCTTATAAAAATCAAACCCGACCATGGATTTTGATTCTGATTGTTGATTATCGCTATTAGAACACATTAGGAGGCAACCAAATCAAATTTGAGAAAATTCCACAATCAGAAAATTTTTTTCGAAAAAAAAAAAAATTCGAGGACACCTCGGTCATGGCAAGTTATTTCCCACAATCCATTCCCCGATCCACGTACATCCCAGAAAAAATCATCTCTCTAACTATCCTGGTTCAAAAGTTGTATCGGAACATTTTCACGTCGAAAATATATCTCTAAGTCCAAACCGATGCACCACGTAAACTAGGGCAGACCGATGCACCACGTAATATCGGGCAGACCGATGCAGAACGTAAACTCGATCATACCGATGCTTCACGTAATCTCGATCTTACCGATGCACCACGTAAACAAGGGCAGACCGATGCAGAACGTAAAGTAGATCTTACCGATGCACCACGTAATCTCGATCTTACCGATGCACCACGTAATCTCCATCTTACCGATGCACCACGTGAACTGGATCTTACCGATGCAGAACGTGAATTGGATCTTACCGATGCAGAACGTGAATTGGATCTTACCGATGCACCACGTAAACTCGATCATACCGATGCACCACGTAATCTCGGGCAGACCGATGCACAACGTAAATGACGATCGGGACCGGGGCGATCGGTCGTATCTGACACCGCCGGCTCGGTTCTAACATCGTCAATGAGTCGGGGTTGTAAAAAAGGACGTGAACATTTTTCCTTATAAAAATCAAACCCGACCATGGATTTTGATTCTGATTGTTGATTATCGCTACTAGAACATATAAGGAGGCAACCAAATCAAATTTGAGAAAATTCCACGATCAGAAAATTTTTTTCGAAAAAAAAAAAAAATCGTAATCACCTCGGTCATGGCGAGTTATTTTCCGTATTTCATTCCACAATCAACGTACAACATAGAAGAAATCATCTCTCTAACTATCCTGGTTCAAAAGTTGTATCGGAACATTTCACGTCGTAATATCTCGCCAAGTCCAGACCTCGGCGATAGGTAGTATCTGACACCGTCCGCTCGGGACTGACATCGACTTGGACTCGGGCTGATGATGGGGAGGCGTTTAAGGACGTGAACATTTTTCCTTATAAAAATTAAAGTCGACAATGAATATTGATTCTGATTACTGATTTACGCTTTAAAAACACATTAGAAGGCAACCAAATCGAATTTGAGGAAATTCCACGATCAGAAAATTTTTTTCGAAAAAAAAAAAAATCCGAAAAATATTTTTCGATTCCTATTACTGATTTACTCTTTTAGAACACATTAGGAGGCAACCAAATCAAATTTGAGAAAATTCCACAATCAGAAAATTTTTTTCGAAAAAAAAAAAAATTCGAGGACACCTCGGTCATGGCAAGTTATTTCCCACAATCCATTCCCCGATCCACGTACATCCCAGAAAAAATCATCTCTCTAACTATCCTGGTTCAAAAGTTGTATCGGAACATTTTCACGTCGAAAATATATCTCTAAGTCCAAACCGATGCACCACGTAAACTAGGGCAGACCGATGCACCACGTAATATCGGGCAGACCGATGCAGAACGTAAACTCGATCATACCGATGCTTCACGTAATCTCGATCTTACCGATGCACCACGTAAACAAGGGCAGACCGATGCAGAACGTAAAGTAGATCTTACCGATGCACCACGTAATCTCGATCTTACCGATGCACCACGTAATCTCCATCTTACCGATGCACCACGTGAACTGGATCTTACCGATGCACCACGTAATCTCAATCTTACCGATGCACCACGTGAACTGGATCTTACCGATGCAGAACGTGAATTGGATCTTACCGATGCACCACGTAAACTCGATCTTACCGATGCACCACGTAATCTCGATCTTACCGATGCACCACGTGAACTGGATCTTACCGATGCAGAACGTGAATTGGATCTTACCGATGCACCACGTAAACTCGATCTTACCGATGCACCACGTAATCTCAATCTTACCGATGCACCACGTGAACTGGATCTTACCGATGCAGAACGTGAATTGGATCTTACCGATGCACCACGTAAACTCGATCTTACCGATGCACCACGTAATCTCAATCTTACCGATGCACCACGTGAACTGGATCTTACCGATGCAGAACGTGAATTGGATCTTACCGATGCACCACGTAAACTCGATCTTACCGATGCACCACGTAATCTCGATCTTACCGATGCACCACGTGAACTGGATCTTACCGATGCAGAACGTGAATTGGATCTTACCGATGCACCACGTAAACTCGATCTTACCGATGCACCACGTAATCTCAATCTTACCGATGCATCACGTAATCTCGATCTTACCGATGCAGAACGTAAACTCGATCATACCGATGCACCACGTTATCTCGGCAGACCGATGCAGAACGTAAAAAAAAAGCTTACAGCACGCGGTGTTCCCAAGCGGTCACCCATCCAAGTACTAACCGCGCCCGACGCTGCTTGGCTTCAGTGTTCTGACGAGAACTGGCAATTTCAGCGTGGTATGGCCGTAAACAACAAATATAGCGATATTTTCTATGATATCTCACTTTTTGGGAGCGGAAAGGACGTGAACGTTTTTCCTTATAAAAAATGAAATAACTTTTGGATATTAATTCTGATTGTTGATTTAAGTTTTAAGAACACATTAGGACATATCTCAATGAAATTTGAGGGATTTCCGAAATCGAAAAATATTTTTCGAAAAAAAAAAAAAATCCCAGAAGACCTCGGTCATCTCAAGTTTATTTCCATATTCTATTACACAATCAACGTACATCACAAAAGGAACCATCTCTCTAACTATCACAGTTAAATTTTTGTATCGGAACATTTCACGTCGGAATATCTCGCTAAGTCCAGACCGGGGAGATCGGTCGCATCTGACACCGTCCGCTCCGGTCTAACATCGTCTTGGAGTCGGGGTAACGATGGAGAGGCGTTTAAGGACGTGAACATTTTTCCTTATAAAAATTAAAGTCGACAATGAATATTGATTCTGATTACTGATTTACTCTTTTAGAACACATTAGAAGGCAACGCAATCAGATTTGAGGAAATTTCAAGATCAGAAAATTTTTTTCGAAAAAAAAAAAAATTCAAGAACACCTGGGTCATGGCAAGTTATTTCCCACAATCCATTCCACAATCAACGTACAACATAGAAGAAATCATCTCTCTAACTATCCTGGTTCAAAAGTTGTATCGGAACATTTCACGTCGAAATACCTCGCCAAGTCCAGACCGGGGCGATAGGTAGTATCTGACACCGTCCGCTCGGGACTGACATCGACTTGGACTCGGGCTAATGATGGGGAGGCGTTTAAGGACGTGAACATTTTTCCTTATAAAAATTAAAGTCGACAATGAATATTGATTCTGATTACTGATTTACGCTTTAAAAACACATTAGAAGGCAACCAAATCAAATTTGAGGAAATTCCAAAATCAGAAAATTTTTTTTCAAAAAAAAAAAAATCCGAAAAATATTTTTCGATTCTGATTACTGATTTACTCTTTTAGAACACATTAGAAGGCAACGAAATCAAATTTGAGTGAAATCCAAAATCAGAAAATATTTTTCGAAAAAAAAAAAAAATTCGAGAACACCTCGGTCATGGCAAGTTATTTTCCACAATCCATTCCCCAATCAACGTACATCCCAGAAAAAATCATCTCTCTAACTATCCTGGTTCAAAAGTTGTATCGGAACATTTTCACGTCGAAAATATATCTCAGAGTCCAGACCGATGCAGAACGTAAACTCGATCATACCGATGCTTCACGTAATCTCGATCTTACCGATGCACAACGTAAACTAGATCACACCGATGCAGAACGTAAACTCGATCATACCGATGCACCACGTAAACTCAGGCAGACCGATGCAGAACGTGAACTCGATCTTACCGATGCACCACGTAATCTCGATCTTACCGATGCACCACGTAAACTCGGGCAGACCGATGCAGAACGTGAACTCGATCTTACCGATGCACCACGTAAACTAGGGCTGACCGATGCATCACGTAAACGACGATCGAGAGGCGCGAAAGGACGTGAACGTTTTTCATTATAAAAATTGAAATAAATGATAAATAATGATTCTGATTGTTGGTTATCATTTTTAATAAGCATTAGGAGGCAACCAAATGAAATTTGAGGAAATTCCGATAATAGAAAATTTTTTCGAAAAAAAAAAAAAATTCATGAAATCCTCGGTCATCGCAAAATATT
>NC_059508.1:31772413-31774913 GCF_914767665.1 Harmonia axyridis
CCTTTCCGCTCCCAAAAAGTGAGATATCATAGAAAAATATCGCTATATTTGTTGTTTACGGCCATACCACGCTGAAATTGCCAGTTCTCGTCAGAACACTGAAGCCAAGCAGCGTCGGGCGCGGTTAGTACTTGGATGGGTGACCGCTTGGGAACACCGCGTGCTGTAAGCTTTTTTTTTACGTTCTGCATCGGTCTGCCGAGATAACGTGGTGCATCGGTATGATCGAGTTTACGTTCTGCATCGGTAAGATCGAGATTACGTGATGCATCGGTAAGATTGAGATTACGTGGTGCATCGGTAAGATCGAGTTTACGTGGTGCATCGGTAAGATCCAATTCACGTTCTGCATCGGTAAGATCCAGTTCACGTGGTGCATCGGTAAGATCGAGATTACGTGGTGCATCGGTAAGATCGAGTTTACGTGGTGCATCGGTAAGATCCAATTCACGTTCTGCATCGGTAAGATCCAGTTCACGTGGTGCATCGGTAAGATTGAGATTACGTGGTGCATCGGTAAGATCGAGTTCACGTGGTGCATCGGTAAGATGGAGATTACGTGGTGCATCGGTAAGATCGAGATTACGTGGTGCATCGGTAAGATCTACTTTACGTTCTGCATCGGTCTGCCCTTGTTTACGTGGTGCATCGGTAAGATCGAGATTACGTGAAGCATCGGTATGATCGAGTTTACGTTCTGCATCGGTCTGCCCGATATTACGTGGTGCATCGGTCTGCCCTAGTTTACGTGGTGCATCGGTTTGGACTTAGAGATATATTTTCGACGTGAAAATGTTCCGATACAACTTTTGAACCAGGATAGTTAGAGAGATGATTTTTTCTGGGATGTACGTGGATCGGGGAATGGATTGTGGGAAATAACTTGCCATGACCGAGGTGTCCTCGAATTTTTTTTTTTTTCGAAAAAAATTTTCTGATTGTGGAATTTTCTCAAATTTGATTTGGTTGCCTCCTAATGTGTTCTAAAAGAGTAAATCAGTAATCGGAATCGAAAAATATTTTTCGGATTTTTTTTTTTTTCGAAAAAAATTTTCTGATCGTGGAATTTCCTCAAATTCGATTTGGTTGCCTTCTAATGTGTTTTTAAAGCGTAAATCAGTAATCAGAATCAATATTCATTGTCGACTTTAATTTTTATAAGGAAAAATGTTCACGTCCTTAAACGCCTCCCCATCATCAGCCCGAGTCCAAGTCGATGTCAGTCCCGAGCGGACGGTGTCAGATACTACCTATCGCCGAGGTCTGGACTTGGCGAGATATTACGACGTGAAATGTTCCGATACAACTTTTGAACCAGGATAGTTAGAGAGATGATTTCTTCTATGTTGTACGTTGATTGTGGAATGAAATACGGAAAATAACTCGCCATGACCGAGGTGATTACGATTTTTTTTTTTTTTTGAAAAAAATTTTCTGATCGTGGAATTTTCTCAAATTTGATTTGGTTGCCTCCTTATATGTTCTAGTAGCGATAATCAACAATCAGAATCAAAATCCATGGTCGGGTTTGATTTTTATAAGGAAAAATGTTCACGTCCTTTTTTACAACCCCGACTCATTGACGATGTTAGAACCGAGCCGGCGGTGTCAGATACGACCGATCGCCCCGGTCCCGATCGTCATTTACGTTGTGCATCGGTCTGCCCGAGATTACGTGGTGCATCGGTATGATCGAGTTTACGTGGTGCATCGGTATGATCCAATTCACGTTCTGCATCGGTAAGATCCAATTCACGTTCTGCATCGGTAAGATCCAGTTCACGTGGTGCATCGGTAAGATCGAGATTACGTGGTGCATCGGTAAGATCGAGATTACGTGGTGCATCGGTAAGATCTACTTTACGTTCTGCATCGGTCTGCCCTTGTTTACGTGGTGCATCGGTAAGATCGAGATTACGTGAAGCATCGGTATGATCGAGTTTACGTTCTGCATCGGTCTGCCCGATATTACGTGGTGCATCGGTCTGCCCTAGTTTACGTGGTGCATCGGTTTGGACTTAGAGATATATTTTCGACGTGAAAATGTTCCGATACAACTTTTGAACCAGGATAGTTAGAGAGATGATTTTTTCTGGGATGTACGTGGATCGGGGAATGGATTGTGGGAAATAACTTGCCATGACCGAGGTGTCCTCGAATTTTTTTTTTTTTCGAAAAAAATTTTCTGATTGTGGAATTTTCTCAAATTTGATTTGGTTGCCTCCTAATGTGTTCTAAAAGAGTAAATCAGTAATCGGAATCGAAAAATATTTTTCGGATTTTTTTTTTTTTCGAAAAAAATTTTCTGATCGTGGAATTTCCTCAAATTCGATTTGGTTGCCTTCTAATGTGTTTTTTAAAGCGTAAATCAGTAATCAGAATCAATATTCATTGTCGACTTTAATTTTTATAAGGAAAAATGTTCACGTCCTTAAACGCCTCCCCATCATCAGCCCGAGTCCAAGTCGATGTCAGTCCCGAGCGGACGGTGTCAGATACT
>NC_059508.1:31799913-31812413 GCF_914767665.1 Harmonia axyridis
TTTCATGAATTTTTTTTTTTTTTTGAAAAAATTTTCTATTATCGGAATTTCCTCAAATTTCATTTGGTTGCCTCCTAATGCTTATTAAAAATGATAACCAACAATCAGAATCATTATTTATCATTTATTTCAATTTTTATAATGAAAAACGTTCACGTCCTTTCGCGCCTCTCGATCGTCGTTTACGTGATGCATCGGTCAGCCCTAGTTTACGTGGTGCATCGGTAAGATCGAGTTCACGTTCTGCATCGGTCTGCCCGAGTTTACGTGGTGCATCGGTAAGATCGAGATTACGTGGTGCATCGGTAAGATCGAGTTTACGTTCTGCATCGGTCTGCCTGAGTTTACGTGGTGCATCGGTATGATCGAGTTTACGTTCTGCATCGGTGTGATCTAGTTTACGTTGTGCATCGGTAAGATCGAGATTACGTGAAGCATCGGTATGATCGAGTTTACGTTCTGCATCGGTCTGGACTCTGAGATATATTTTCGACGTGAAAATGTTCCGATACAACTTTTGAACCAGGATAGTTAGAGAGATGATTTTTTCTGGGATGTACGTTGATTGGGGAATGGATTGTGGAAAATAACTTGCCATGACCGAGGTGTTCTCGAATTTTTTTTTTTTTTCGAAAAATATTTTCTGATTTTGGATTTCACTCAAATTTGATTTCGTTGCCTTCTAATGTGTTCTAAAAGAGTAAATCAGTAATCAGAATCGAAAAATATTTTTCGGATTTTTTTTTTTTTGAAAAAAAATTTTCTGATTTTGGAATTTCCTCAAATTTGATTTGGTTGCCTTCTAATGTGTTTTTAAAGCGTAAATCAGTAATCAGAATCAATATTCATTGTCGACTTTAATTTTTATAAGGAAAAATGTTCACGTCCTTAAACGCCTCCCCATCATTAGCCCGAGTCCAAGTCGATGTCAGTCCCGAGCGGACGGTGTCAGATACTACCTATCGCCCCGGTCTGGACTTGGCGAGGTATTTCGACGTGAAATGTTCCGATACAACTTTTGAACCAGGATAGTTAGAGAGATGATTTCTTCTATGTTGTACGTTGATTGTGGAATGGATTGTGGGAAATAACTTGCCATGACCCAGGTGTTCTTGAATTTTTTTTTTTTTCGAAAAAAATTTTCTGATCTTGAAATTTCCTCAAATCTGATTGCGTTGCCTTCTAATGTGTTCTAAAAGAGTAAATCAGTAATCAGAATCAATATTCATTGTCGACTTTAATTTTTATAAGGAAAAATGTTCACGTCCTTAAACGCCTCTCCATCGTTACCCCGACTCCAAGACGATGTTAGACCGGAGCGGACGGTGTCAAATGCGACCGATCTCCCCGGTCTGGACTTAGCGAGATATTCCGACGTGAAATGTTCCGATACAAAAATTTAACTGTGATAGTTAGAGAGATGGTTCCTTTTGTGATGTACGTTGATTGTGTAATAGAATATGGAAATAAACTTGAGATGACCGAGGTCTTCTGGGATTTTTTTTTTTTTTCGAAAAATATTTTTCGATTTCGGAAATCCCTCAAATTTCATTGAGATATGTCCTAATGTGTTCTTAAAACTTAAATCAACAATCAGAATTAATATCCAAAAGTTATTTCATTTTTTATAAGGAAAAACGTTCACGTCCTTTCCGCTCCCAAAAAGTGAGATATCATAGAAAATATCGCTATATTTGTTGTTTACGGCCATACCACGCTGAAATTGCCAGTTCTCGTCAGAACACTGTGCTGAGAGGTTATACCCAAAATCGCTCCGTAGAGATAGTTGTGGAATTTGTGAACGTTAAAACTGACCTGTGAAAGTGACCGTTGTGTTAGACCAGACGGCGCCAAGCCGCATTCCAGAGCCAAGAATAGACTGAGTGAGTGACGAAATTTTACCTGCTCGGGTCCGAAAGGCCCTGAAACGGCCGAGTTTCGCGTGAAACCGACCGCTTTTGAATTCCTTTTTGAAAGGAATTTCAAAAATTTTATCAGAACTTTATTAAAATGATGGACGACCAGGAAATGAAACTCCCTTCAGATTCATCTGATAATGAAACTGACCCCCCGAGAGTCGCAAAAAAGAGAAGTCGAGTTGGAGATGTGGAAAACCCAAACTTCACGCATCCAACAACATCTATCAGGAAAAGGAAGGACAAAAAGACAATCCCTGTAGAAATCAAAAATAAATTTAACTACCTCAATCCAAATGAGGTAGAAGTCAATGCAGCAACCGTTGAAATTAGAAAAAATCAACGGAAACCCCCGCCAATAGTGGTCAACGGCGTTTTCAAAAAACACAATAAAACGGTGGCCGACATAACGAAAGTTATAAATGGCAAATTTTATATTAAATACAGTGCCATGAACTCCACCGTCTACACCGAGACGGTAGAAGACAGAAAGAAGCTTGAAAAATATTTTGATGAAAACGACGTGAAATACCACACTTACACCCCGAGGGAAGAAAAAACTCATGCTTTTACGCTGAGGGGACTGGATTCTGATCCAGACCTGGAAGAGATTAAAACTGAACTCCAGGAACTAGGAATTCCGGTTGTGGAAATCCACAAACTAAAAGCAACGAAATCACCGGCGTACATGGTCGTCACCGGAAATACGATAACGCTCCGGAAAATACAGAAGGAAGTCCGCGTTATTAATTATACAGCCGTTCGGTGGAACAAGTACTACACAAAAAGGGAAGTAATCCAATGTCACAACTGCCAGATGTGGGGACATGCCACGGCCAACTGCCATAGGACCCCAAACTGCCTCAAGTGCGCGGAAAATCACGCGACTCGCGAGTGCCCAAAAACAATGAATACGCCGGCAAAGTGCGCGAACTGTTTCGGGAGTCACCCCGCAAACAGTACCGAGTGCGCGATTTACGTGAACATCTGCAACCGCAGGGCGAGGAACGCCAAAACCGCCGCCCCTGCCGCCCCCAAAGTTTACCGCGAAGCTCCAATCCCGGCCGTGAATGTCTGGGAAGAAAGGAGAAAGGCCCAAGAGGCCAAACAAAAACCGGTAAGTGGCATGGCCAACCCCCAAACCACCCCCAAAACCCCAACTTCCCCCCCAACAAACAAAACTCATGACACAAATAACACAAATAACTTCCAAAACGCGTTTTACGAGCTGAAAAGCGAGTTCAACAGACTTAATCAATACGTGGACATACGACAACTACTGACAGACGTCAAAAGACTCAACCAGCAGCTGCAAAATGCAAGCCCCGCCGAAAGAAAGTACGTCATACTGGAATTCTTCCTCAATTTAAATGACTAAGTCATTAAAAATCGCGACTTGGAACGCGAATGGAGTCTCCCAAAAATTCCTGGAGATCTCCAATTTTCTAAATTACAACCAAATAGACATACTGACTATCAACGAGACAAAACTGAAAAACAACCACAAATTTTTCATTAAAGGATACCAGACATATAGGCAAGACAGACAAGACAACTCTGGATTCGGTGGAATCGCTATACTAGTAAAGAATATTATCGCATCCACCATTTTGCCTACCATCAACTGCACAATAGAGAACGCTAGCGTCCAGATTGATGGCAACTTAATCATAACGGCGGTGTATAATAGCCCCAGTCGCAAATTCAGTACCAACTGCCTAAGATTCCTATTTTCTAGGAAAAATAAAGTAATAGTTCTAGGCGATCTAAATGCTAAACACGAAGAATGGAACTGCAACTGCAGAAACACCAACGGAAATCGTCTATTCAGTTTCCTTGAAGCTAATGATGACGTAATTTTGAACATCCCTAACGGACACACTCATTTTCCAGACAATGGAAAAGCTCCGAGTACTATCGATTTAATACTCACTAAGAATATTAACTTGAATAGTATCCCGGACGCGAGTTGTCAGTTAGGGTCCGATCATAATCCAGTGATCTTCTCGGTCAATTATAGCAGCGAAAGAAACCCAACAAAATTAGTGTACGACTATTCGAACGCTGATTGGGCAAAATTTCGTACAATATTAGATAGTAAAATAACTATCAACAATAAAATCGAAACTGCTTCCGACATCGAACGGGAAATTGAAAAGTTTACGAAGGCCCTCAAGTACGCCCGCGATAAAACAATTTCCAAAAAACCGAGAGCTGAAGTAGCAGAAAAACTACCAGCCCATATTATCGACTTGATCAAGTTCAGGAATAAAATCAGAAAAAGGTGGCAATCCCACCAAAGACAAGTCGATAAAACACTCTTAAACTCATACACCCGCGAAATCCGAAACCACATAAAAATTTTCCAGAACGAAAGATGGGAACAGAAAATCTCCAGGCTAAATTCTAATAACAAAGATCTCTGGAAAACAGTCAAATCCAGTATTCAAAAATTCTCCCAAGTTCCCATCTTGGTCCAAAATTCCGCGAATTACATCACCGATAAAGAAAAAGCGGACGTACTTGCGGAAAACTTCGAAACCGCTCACCACATATCCCAGACCGATAGTCCAGAACAAGCAGACATACGGAAAAGAGTGGAAGACTTTATAAATTCGAACCGCTTCGTAAAGCCCGAAAATCATCTATTAACAAATCCATCGGAAATACGGGACGAAATTAAAAAGCTTCCACTAAACAAAGCGCCAGGAAAGGACGAAGTGGACAATAGACTGATCCGGAACCTATCCAGAAAGGCCATAGTTCAACTGAACTACATCATAAACGCTGTATTCAAATTTCAACACTGGCCTAGCTGTTGGAAAACAGCAGTAGTAACCCCTATCCCCAAAGCCGGGAAAGTCACAACTTCTCCCGGCAACTACCGTCCGATCAGTCTACTGTCTAACCTCAGCAAGCTGACCGAGAAAATCCTGTTAGGAAAAATAAAACATGTAATGAAAAACAATAAAATTCGCGATGACCATCAATTTGGCTTCAAGGAAAAACACAGCTCGACACAGCAAATCTGCCGAATCGTAGTTGACGTAATAAATAGTTTCAATAATAAAAACCACACGGTCATGCTCCTCCTCGACATCGAAAAGGCGTTCGACAAAGTTTGGATAGAGGGGCTGACCTACAAATTAATAAAACTTAAATTCCCGAAATTCCTCATAAAGACCATTTACTCATATCTCAATAACAGAAAATTCATAGTACGCGTAGGGAATGAAACATCCGCGCCCAAAAATATAAAAGCAGGAATTGTGCAGGGATCAGTCCTTGGACCTAGATTATTCAATATCTACGTCCAGGATATCCCGAAACATAACAAAACAAAAATCGCCCTCTTCGCGGATGACACGGCCATATATGCCCACTCATCCAGCGCTGAAGACGCCAATCGCGAGCTGAAAAACCATCTCGAAGTACTTATCAATTACTTCGACAGATGGAAAATAAAACTGAATGAGACCAAAGCAGAGCAGATCGTGTTTAGCAGAAGACGGAATGAAAAAGTAATCTTAGACAAATTAAAAATCAATAATACGGAAATTGCTCCAAAAAGCTCCGTTAAGTACCTGGGCATTGAATTGGACGAAAGGCTAAATTTCCACCGCCATATCAAAGCACAAATCCATAAAGGATACGCCATCAAAAAGATACTGCATCCTCTATTGTGCAGTAAAAGTATGCTGAATGAAAAAAACAAATTGCTCATTTACAAAACATACATCCGGCCAGTAGTCACATACGCTGCGCCGGCATTTTGTCACCTTAGGCCCTTTCCAATAAGGCCCATTCAAAACCTTCAAAACAAAATCCTAAGATTGGCCTTGAGCAAGCCGTATTACACTAGGATATCCAAACTACATGAACTCGCGGATATTCCAACCATCCGCGAGTACCTAAACAAAGTATCTAGCGATTTCTACGAATTCCAGTGTAAATCCAACGCACTGACAAGACAAATTACGAAAACGCGACTCCACGCATCCCCTCACCCCCTCCCGTACCAATTCCTTCCCATATTCCTTAAACCTCCCTAAAAACCCACCCCAAACACCCAAAAACCCCTATGAAAACCGCCATCTTCCAAGACCGGCCATGTCACATACCGACATTTTGAAAAATATGTCTTGACGACGAATCACAACGAAAGGTAGCGGCAGCCAATGCGAATGGCGTATCCATCGCCCTGTTATCGTAACAACCAATCGGTCCTACGGGTAATAGACCCAACAGCGACACGAACGGTGCTACGAGAAATGGGGACTGGCCACGACTAGCAAATGGCGGCCGTTAGCTGAATTGAGAATCGCCGTTTAGCATAACGGGAACCCCTTCCCAGACATGTATATAAAATTGTATATAAAAATTTGTAAATGCTAAAACTGTACATAACTGTATATATATATCCCCAACCCACCCCCCCCCCCCCCCCAAATTATTTATATCAGGTTTTTTATTCCTAAATTTTTCCTGAAAATCCCCTATTATAATAAAATAAATAAATATACGATATCAAACAAAAATTCCCAAACACCCCGAAATTACTTAAAAATTTTTTATTATATGTATATGAAATGTAACTGATAATACCAGAATTATCTGGTAGGAACTGTATATAAACCCTTATCATTGATTAACATGGCCTATATAGGCACATATCTGTAACTATCACAAAGACAAATAAAGCCCATTTGAAATTGAAATTGAAATTGAACACTGAAGCCAAGCAGCGTCGGGCGCGGTTAGTACTTGGATGGGTGACCGCTTGGGAACACCGCGTGCTGTAAGCTTTTTTTTTACGTTCTGCATCGGTCTGCCGAGATAACGTGGTGCATCGGTATGATCGAGTTTACGTTCTGCATCGGTAAGATCGAGATTACGTGATGCATCGGTAAGATTGAGATTACGTGGTGCATCGGTAAGATCGAGTTTACGTGGTGCATCGGTAAGATCCAATTCACGTTCTGCATCGGTAAGATCCAGTTCACGTGGTGCATCGGTAAGATCGAGATTACGTGGTGCATCGGTAAGATCGAGTTTACGTGGTGCATCGGTAAGATCCAATTCACGTTCTGCATCGGTAAGATCCAGTTCACGTGGTGCATCGGTAAGATTGAGATTACGTGGTGCATCGGTAAGATCGAGTTTACGTGGTGCATCGGTAAGATCCAATTCACGTTCTGCATCGGTAAGATCCAGTTCACGTGGTGCATCGGTAAGATTGAGATTACGTGGTGCATCGGTAAGATCGAGTTTACGTGGTGCATCGGTAAGATCCAATTCACGTTCTGCATCGGTAAGATCCAGTTCACGTGGTGCATCGGTAAGATCGAGATTACGTGGTGCATCGGTAAGATCGAGTTTACGTGGTGCATCGGTAAGATCCAATTCACGTTCTGCATCGGTAAGATCCAGTTCACGTGGTGCATCGGTAAGATTGAGATTACGTGGTGCATCGGTAAGATCGAGTTCACGTGGTGCATCGGTAAGATGGAGATTACGTGGTGCATCGGTAAGATCGAGATTACGTGGTGCATCGGTAAGATCTACTTTACGTTCTGCATCGGTCTGCCCTTGTTTACGTGGTGCATCGGTAAGATCGAGATTACGTGAAGCATCGGTATGATCGAGTTTACGTTCTGCATCGGTCTGCCCGATATTACGTGGTGCATCGGTCTGCCCTAGTTTACGTGGTGCATCGGTTTGGACTTAGAGATATATTTTCGACGTGAAAATGTTCCGATACAACTTTTGAACCAGGATAGTTAGAGAGATGATTTTTTCTGGGATGTACGTGGATCGGGGAATGGATTGTGGGAAATAACTTGCCATGACCGAGGTGTCCTCGAATTTTTTTTTTTTTCGAAAAAAATTTTCTGATTGTGGAATTTTCTCAAATTTGATTTGGTTGCCTCCTAATGTGTTCTAAAAGAGTAAATCAGTAATCGGAATCGAAAAATATTTTTCGGATTTTTTTTTTTTTCGAAAAAAATTTTCTGATCGTGGAATTTCCTCAAATTCGATTTGGTTGCCTTCTAATGTGTTTTTAAAGCGTAAATCAGTAATCAGAATCAATATTCATTGTCGACTTTAATTTTTATAAGGAAAAATGTTCACGTCCTTAAACGCCTCCCCATCATCAGCCCGAGTCCAAGTCGATGTCAGTCCCGAGCGGACGGTGTCAGATACTACCTATCGCCGAGGTCTGGACTTGGCGAGATATTACGACGTGAAATGTTCCGATACAACTTTTGAACCAGGATAGTTAGAGAGATGATTTCTTCTATGTTGTACGTTGATTGTGGAATGAAATACGGAAAATAACTCGCCATGACCGAGGTGATTACGATTTTTTTTTTTTTTCGAAAAAAATTTTCTGATCGTGGAATTTTCTCAAATTTGATTTGGTTGCCTCCTTATATGTTCTAGTAGCGATAATCAACAATCAGAATCAAAATCCATGGTCGGGTTTGATTTTTATAAGGAAAAATGTTCACGTCCTTTTTTACAACCCCGACTCATTGACGATGTTAGAACCGAGCCGGCGGTGTCAGATACGACCGATCGCCCCGGTCCCGATCGTCATTTACGTTGTGCATCGGTCTGCCCGAGATTACGTGGTGCATCGGTATGATCGAGTTTACGTGGTGCATCGGTAAGATCCAATTCACGTTCTGCATCGGTAAGATCCAATTCACGTTCTGCATCGGTAAGATCCAGTTCACGTGGTGCATCGGTAAGATGGAGATTACGTGGTGCATCGGTAAGATCGAGATTACGTGGTGCATCGGTAAGATCTACTTTACGTTCTGCATCGGTCTGCCCTTGTTTACGTGGTGCATCGGTAAGATCGAGATTACGTGAAGCATCGGTATGATCGAGTTTACGTTCTGCATCGGTCTGCCCGATATTACGTGGTGCATCGGTCTGCCCTAGTTTACGTGGTGCATCGGTTTGGACTTAGAGATATATTTTCGACGTGAAAATGTTCCGATACAACTTTTGAACCAGGATAGTTAGAGAGATGATTTTTTCTGGGATGTACGTGGATCGGGGAATGGATTGTGGGAAATAACTTGCCATGACCGAGGTGTCCTCGAATTTTTTTTTTTTTCGAAAAAAATTTTCTGATTGTGGAATTTTCTCAAATTTGATTTGGTTGCCTCCTAATGTGTTCTAAAAGAGTTAATCAGTAATCGGAATCGAAAAATATTTTTCGGATTTTTTTTTTTTTCGAAAAAAATTTTCTGATCGTGGAATTTCCTCAAATTCGATTTGGTTGCCTTCTAATGTGTTTTTAAAGCGTAAATCAGTAATCAGAATCAATATTCATTGTCGACTTTAATTTTTATAAGGAAAAATGTTCACGTCCTTAAACGCCTCCCCATCATCAGCCCGAGTCCAAGTCGATGTCAGTCCCGAGCGGACGGTGTCAGATACTACCTATCGCCGAGGTCTGGACTTGGCGAGATATTACGACGTGAAATGTTCCGATACAACTTTTGAACCAGGATAGTTAGAGAGATGATTTCTTCTATGTTGTACGTTGATTGTGGAATGAAATACGGAAAATAACTCGCCATGACCGAGGTGATTACGATTTTTTTTTTTTTTCGAAAAAAATTTTCTGATCGTGGAATTTTCTCAAATTTGATTTGGTTGCCTCCTTATATGTTCTAGTAGCGATAATCAACAATCAGAATCAAAATCCATGGTCGGGTTTGATTTTTATAAGGAAAAATGTTCACGTCCTTTTTTACAACCCCGACTCATTGACGATGTTAGAACCGAGCCGGCGGTGTCAGATACGACCGATCGCCCCGGTCCCGATCGTCATTTACGTTGTGCATCGGTCTGCCCGAGATTACGTGGTGCATCGGTCTGGACTTAGAGATATATTTTCGACGTGAAAATGTTCCGATACAACTTTTGAACTAGGATAGTTAGAGAGATGATTTTTTCTGGGATGTACGTTGATTGGGGAATGGATTGTGGGAAATAACTTGCCATGACCGAGGTGTTCTCGAATTTTTTTTTTTTTTTCGAAAAAAATTTTCTGATTGTGGAGGCGTTTAAGGACGTGAACATTTTTCCTTATAAAAATTAAAGTCGACAATGAATATTGATTCTGATTACTGATTTACGCTTTAAAAACACATTAGAAGGCAACCAAATCAAATTTGAGGAAATTCCAAAATCAGAAAATTTTTTTTCAAAAAAAAAAAAATCCGAAAAATATTTTTCGATTCTGATTACTGATTTACTCTTTTAGAACACATTAGAAGGCAACGAAATCAAATTTGAGTGAAATCCAAAATCAGAAAATATTTTTCGAAAAAAAAAAAAAATTCGAGAACACCTCGGTCATGGCAAGTTATTTTCCACAATCCATTCCCCAATCAACGTACATCCCAGAAAAAATCATCTCTCTAACTATCCTGGTTCAAAAGTTGTATCGGAACATTTTCACGTCGAAAATATATCTCAGAGTCCAGACCGATGCAGAACGTAAACTCGATCATACCGATGCTTCACGTAATCTCGATCTTACCGATGCACAACGTAAACTAGATCACACCGATGCAGAACGTAAACTCGATCATACCGATGCACCACGTAAACTCAGGCAGACCGATGCAGAACGTGAACTCGATCTTACCGATGCACCACGTAATCTCGATCTTACCGATGCACCACGTAAACTCGGGCAGACCGATGCAGAACGTGAACTCGATCTTACCGATGCACCACGTAAACTAGGGCTGACCGATGCATCACGTAAACGACGATCGAGAGGCGCGAAAGGACGTGAACGTTTTTCATTATAAAAATTGAAATAAATGATAAATAATGATTCTGATTGTTGGTTATCATTTTTAATAAGCATTAGGAGGCAACCAAATGAAATTTGAGGAAATTCCGATAATAGAAAATTTTTTCGAAAAAAAAAAAAAATTCATGAAATCCTCGGTCATCGCAAAATATTTACCATATTCTGTTCGATAATCAACGTATATTTAAGAAGGAATCATATCTGTATCTATCTTGGTTCAAATTTTGTATCGGAACATTTTGACCAAAGTCCGAGCTTCGGCCGAAACAGACACCGCTGACCTGGCCTATCGATCGACCGAGAGTCGGGGATAGAGCGTAAGTGTTGTCTGGAGGGGAACCCTGTGCTCTCCTGACATATATAGGGAAGGTGGTCGCGTTGGGCGATGCAGAACGTTTGGATCGGGAATTATATTTTTGGTTCAGCTATTGGAATATGGTTTATTGTTGGTATATATTGGCGAAATAACGTTCTTACTGACTGGGGATATTCATAAAAATGAGTCCGGAGATTTTCAGATCGAAGTCCGAGTGATCCGACTTGGAAGGCGTGTTGGGTGGGTCGAGATGGCTTAGATAGATCAGACGAGGCGGGCTAAGTGTTGACGTCATGCATCGGTCCATTTTCAGATTGAGTCCGAGTAATCCGACTTTGAAAGAGTGTTGGGTGCGTCGAGACTGTTTAGATAGATCGGACGAGGCGGACTAGGTGTTAACGACATGCATCGGTATATTTTCTGATCGGAGTCCGAAGAAATCGGCCCTAGTAGGCGCAGCGGACGGTCGAGACGGCCTCGGTGGGTCGGATCGATCGGGAAAAGTTTGCTAAATCGTGTCTGGAGGGGAACCTTGGGTTCTCCTGACATATATAGGGGATAAGGTTTGGGTGAACGATTCTTCACGTAAAAGTTGAGTAATTTATTTTTCGATAAGCTTTTGGATATTGATGAGAAGTATATGTATATCTTCGATTAAAAGAATTCTTACCGTCTCCATGTATATTATATTAGATATATAAGAAATAGTTAACGTGATGCATCGGCCGATTTCCGGATCGGAGTTCGAGAGATGCGACTTTCGATGCGCGATGGGTGGTTCGAGACGGCCTAGATCGATCGGACGAGGCGGACTAGGTGTTAACGACATGCATCGGCGGATTTTCTGATCGGAGTCCGAAGAAATCAGCTCTAGTAGGCGCGGCGAACGGTCGAAACGGCCTCGATCGATCGGACGAGGCGGACTAGGTGTTAACGACATGCATCGGCGGATTTTCTGATCGGAGTCCGAAGAAATCAGCTCTAGTAGGCGCGGCGAACGGTCGAAACGGCCTCGGTGGGTCGGATCGATCGGGAAAAGTTTGCTAAATCGTGTCTGGAGGGGAATCCGGGGTTCTCCTGACATATATAGAAGGGGTGGAGAATGGGTCCTGTCCTAGACTGTTTGGAGTTCTTTTTAGGATGATATTCAGTTGGTAAGTGGTAGACCCGAATCCGACCTCGGCGTTTGGGTACTGGCAAGGTGTGTTGGTTTCGGCTTTCGCATCTTGGGTCGCTTTCGTCAACCTCATGCAGCGAGGTCGCGGTCCGCTTCGTCTCTTTGTAGTCGAATGGCCTTTAAGCGACCAACCTTAAAATCGTGATCCTCTGCCCGTTGCGGGTTATGTTCACAAAAAATTTGCAACCACTCAATTCGTTCCGAGCGACAAATATTGTTGAATCTCGAATCACCGTGTCGTTA
>NC_059508.1:31822413-31827413 GCF_914767665.1 Harmonia axyridis
AGAAAAAATCATCTCTCTAACTATCCTGGTTCAAAAGTTGTATCGGAACTTTTCACGTCGAAAAAGAACATAGGCGAAAAAGGACGTGAACATTATTCCTTATAAAAATCAAACCCGACCATGGATTTTGATTCTGATTGTTGATTATCGCTATTAGAACACATTAGGAGGCAACCAAATCAAATTTGAGAAAATTCCACAATCAGAAAATTTTTTTCGAAAAAAAAAAAAAAATTCGAGAACACCTCGGTCATGGCAAGTTATTTCCCACAATCCATTCCCCAATCAACGTACATCCCAGAAAAAATCATCTCTCTAACTATCCTAGTTCAAAAGTTGTATCGGAACATTTTCACGTCGAAAATATATCTCTAAGTCCAGACCGATGCACCACGTAATCTCGGGCAGACCGATGCACAACGTAAATGACGATCGGGACCGGGGCGATCGGTCGTATCTGACACCGCCGGCTCGGTTCTAACATCGTCAATGAGTCGGGGTTGTAAAAAAGGACGTGAACATTTTTCCTTATAAAAATCAAACCCGACCATGGATTTTGATTCTGATTGTTGATTATCGCTACTAGAACATATAAGGAGGCAACCAAATCAAATTTGAGAAAATTCCACGATCAGAAAATTTTTTTCGAAAAAAAAAAAAAATCGTAATCACCTCGGTCATGGCGAGTTATTTTCCGTATTTCATTCCACAATCAACGTACAACATAGAAGAAATCATCTCTCTAACTATCCTGGTTCAAAAGTTGTATCGGAACATTTCACGTCGTAATATCTCGCCAAGTCCAGACCTCGGCGATAGGTAGTATCTGACACCGTCCGCTCGGGACTGACATCGACTTGGACTCCGGGCTGATGATGGGGAGGCGTTTAAGGACGTGAACATTTTTCCTTATAAAAATTAAAGTCGACAATGAATATTGATTCTGATTACTGATTTACGCTTTAAAAACACATTAGAAGGCAACCAAATCGAATTTGAGGAAATTCCACGATCAGAAAATTTTTTTCGAAAAAAAAAAAAATCCGAAAAATATTTTTCGATTCCGATTACTGATTTACTCTTTTAGAACACATTAGGAGGCAACCAAATCAAATTTGAGAAAATTCCACAATCAGAAAATTTTTTTCGAAAAAAAAAAAAATTCGAGGACACCTCGGTCATGGCAAGTTATTTCCCACAATCCATTCCCCGATCCACGTACATCCCAGAAAAAATCATCTCTCTAACTATCCTGGTTCAAAAGTTGTATCGGAACATTTTCACGTCGAAAATATATCTCTAAGTCCAAACCGATGCACCACGTAAACTAGGGCAGACCGATGCACCACGTAATATCGGGCAGACCGATGCAGAACGTAAACTCGATCATACCGATGCTTCACGTAATCTCGATCTTACCGATGCACCACGTAAACAAGGGCAGACCGATGCAGAACGTAAAGTAGATCTTACCGATGCACCACGTAATCTCGATCTTACCGATGCACCACGTAATCTCCATCTTACCGATGCACCACGTGAACTGGATCTTACCGATGCACCACGTAATCTCAATCTTACCGATGCACCACGTGAACTGGATCTTACCGATGCAGAACGTGAATTGGATCTTACCGATGCACCACGTAAACTCGATCTTACCGATGCACCACGTAATCTCGATCTTACCGATGCACCACGTGAACTGGATCTTACCGATGCAGAACGTGAATTGGATCTTACCGATGCACCACGTAAACTCGATCTTACCGATGCACCACGTAATCTCAATCTTACCGATGCACCACGTGAACTGGATCTTACCGATGCAGAACGTGAATTGGATCTTACCGATGCACCACGTAAACTCGATCTTACCGATGCACCACGTAATCTCAATCTTACCGATGCACCACGTGAACTGGATCTTACCGATGCAGAACGTGAATTGGATCTTACCGATGCACCACGTAAACTCGATCTTACCGATGCACCACGTAATCTCGATCTTACCGATGCACCACGTGAACTGGATCTTACCGATGCAGAACGTGAATTGGATCTTACCGATGCACCACGTAAACTCGATCTTACCGATGCACCACGTAATCTCAATCTTACCGATGCATCACGTAATCTCGATCTTACCGATGCAGAACGTAAACTCGATCATACCGATGCACCACGTTATCTCGGCAGACCGATGCAGAACGTAAAAAAAAAGCTTACAGCACGCGGTGTTCCCAAGCGGTCACCCATCCAAGTACTAACCGCGCCCGACGCTGCTTGGCTTCAGTGTTCTGACGAGAACTGGCAATTTCAGCGTGGTATGGCCGTAAACAACAAATATAGCGATATTTTCTATGATATCTCACTTTTTGGGAGCGGAAAGGACGTGAACGTTTTTCCTTATAAAAAATGAAATAACTTTTGGATATTAATTCTGATTGTTGATTTAAGTTTTAAGAACACATTAGGACATATCTCAATGAAATTTGAGGGATTTCCGAAATCGAAAAATATTTTTCGAAAAAAAAAAAAAATCCCAGAAGACCTCGGTCATCTCAAGTTTATTTCCATATTCTATTACACAATCAACGTACATCACAAAAGGAACCATCTCTCTAACTATCACAGTTAAATTTTTGTATCGGAACATTTCACGTCGGAATATCTCGCTAAGTCCAGACCGGGGAGATCGGTCGCATTTGACACCGTCCGCTCCGGTCTAACATCGTCTTGGAGTCGGGGTAACGATGGAGAGGCGTTTAAGGACGTGAACATTTTTCCTTATAAAAATTAAAGTCGACAATGAATATTGATTCTGATTACTGATTTACTCTTTTAGTACACATTAGAAGGCAACGCAATCAGATTTGAGGAAATTTCAAGATCAGAAAATTTTTTTCGAAAAAAAAAAAAATTCAAGAACACCTGGGTCATGGCAAGTTATTTCCCACAATCCATTCCACAATCAACGTACAACATAGAAGAAATCATCTCTCTAACTATCCTGGTTCAAAAGTTGTATCGGAACATTTCACGTCGAAATACCTCGCCAAGTCCAGACCGGGGCGATAGGTAGTATCTGACACCGTCCGCTCGGGACTGACATCGACTTGGACTCGGGCTAATGATGGGGAGGCGTTTAAGGACGTGAACATTTTTCCTTATAAAAATTAAAGTCGACAATGAATATTGATTCTGATTACTGATTTACGCTTTAAAAACACATTAGAAGGCAACCAAATCAAATTTGAGGAAATTCCAAAATCAGAAAATTTTTTTTCAAAAAAAAAAAAATCCGAAAAATATTTTTCGATTCTGATTACTGATTTACTCTTTTAGAACACATTAGAAGGCAACGAAATCAAATTTGAGTGAAATCCAAAATCAGAAAATATTTTTCGAAAAAAAAAAAAAATTCGAGAACACCTCGGTCATGGCAAGTTATTTTCCACAATCCATTCCCCAATCAACGTACATCCCAGAAAAAATCATCTCTCTAACTATCCTGGTTCAAAAGTTGTATCGGAACATTTTCACGTCGAAAATATATCTCAGAGTCCAGACCGATGCAGAACGTAAACTCGATCATACCGATGCTTCACGTAATCTCGATCTTACCGATGCACAACGTAAACTAGATCACACCGATGCAGAACGTAAACTCGATCATACCGATGCACCACGTAAACTCAGGCAGACCGATGCAGAACGTGAACTCGATCTTACCGATGCACCACGTAATCTCGATCTTACCGATGCACCACGTAAACTCGGGCAGACCGATGCAGAACGTGAACTCGATCTTACCGATGCACCACGTAAACTAGGGCTGACCGATGCATCACGTAAACGACGATCGAGAGGCGCGAAAGGACGTGAACGTTTTTCATTATAAAAATTGAAATAAATGATAAATAATGATTCTGATTGTTGGTTATCATTTTTAATAAGCATTAGGAGGCAACCAAATGAAATTTGAGGAAATTCCGATAATAGAAAATTTTTTCGAAAAAAAAAAAAAATTCATGAAATCCTCGGTCATCGCAAAATATTTACCATATTCTGTTCGATAATCAACGTATATTTAAGAAGGAATCATATCTGTATCTATCTTGGTTCAAATTTTGTATCGGAACATTTTGACCAAAGTCCGAGCTTCGGCCGAAACAGACACCGCTGACCTGGCCTATCGATCGACCGAGAGTCGGGGATAGAGCGTAAGTGTTGTCTGGAGGGGAACCCTGTGCTCTCCTGACATATATAGGGAAGGTGGTCGCGTTGGGCGATGCAGAACGTTTGGATCGGGAATTATATTTTTGGTTCAGCTATTGGAATATGGTTTATTGTTGGTATATATTGGCGAAATAACGTTCTTACTGACTGGGGATATTCATAAAAATGAGTCCGGAGATTTTCAGATCGAAGTCCGAGTGATCCGACTTGGAAGGCGTGTTGGGTGGGTCGAGATGGCTTAGATAGATCAGACGAGGCGGGCTAAGTGTTGACGTCATGCATCGGTCCATTTTCAGATTGAGTCCGAGTAATCCGACTTTGAAAGAGTGTTGGGTGCGTCGAGACTGTTTAGATAGATCGGACGAGGCGGACTAGGTGTTAACGACATGCATCGGTATATTTTCTGATCGGAGTCCGAAGAAATCGGCCCTAGTAGGCGCAGCGGACGGTCGAGACGGCCTCGGTGGGTCGGATCGATCGGGAAAAGTTTGCTAAATCGTGTCTGGAGGGGAACCTTGGGTTCTCCTGACATATATAGGGGATAAGGTTTGGGTGAACGATTCTTCACGTAAAAGTTGAGTAATTTATTTTTCGATAAGCTTTTGGATATTGATGAGAAGTATATGTATATCTTCGATTAAAAGAATTCTTACCGTCTCCATGTATATTATATTAGATATATAAGAAATAGTTAACGTGATGCATCGGCCGATTTCCGGATCGGAGTTCGAGAGATGCGACTTTCGATGCGCGATGGG
>NC_059508.1:31834913-31837413 GCF_914767665.1 Harmonia axyridis
CCTACCTACTCCCCCCCGATGAGCCATTACCTTATCGCGGTGGGGGGGTACATTTTCACTGTTATTCTAGACCGATATAGCGTATTTGCATATGAATATATCGCAGGAACAATAGAGGAAATGCGAAAAATGGCTCGCCCCAAATATTATGATGAATACATCTAATATAATAAAATCTCGCGCTGCCGCAGGAACGGCAGCGCCGGTCGTCGGTAAGAGTTCCAGCGTAGGCTCTCGTCGACCGTCATCCAGCGACTACGCGACCTCCACCTCCTCGGTTGTTCGGGCCGGGAGATCTGGATCTGCTACCGAGCAGAGGCTTACACCCTCACCCACAACAAGGAAGGCAACTTCCTCTCCCATCATGTCTGGTGTGAAAACCAGACAACAAACTACAGGCACTTTAACTAGCGCACCGGCGGCAACGCCGGAAGCGAAGCGGAAAGAGCCTTCCCTTCCCCCAATCCCCGAAGAGCTTACGAGCTCGGCGATTAGGTCCACGCTAGAGGAATACCTCTATGACGTGAACCACAAGGTCGCAAGCGCTCAACGTCGGTTCATCCTTGACAGGTTTACCGAACTAGAGCGCTTGTTAATGTCAACTCGCTTGGAAAACGCCTCTCTCAAGGGGCGCCTACAAGAGAGGAGTAGGCTGGAGGAGGTTTGCGCCTCTCTTCAGTCTGCTAATAAGACAGTGGCCCGACCCTCGTACGCGAGAGTCACAGCGGCCACTCCTACCCCTACATCCCGTCCCACTCCATTACCTAAGCCAAGACCGCAGAGCGACTCTCCTTTATACGTAAAGGCAAGAGGAAAGGATTCTTCTAAGATCCAATCATCTATAAAAGAGGCCCTCCGTAAAGAGGCCCCCTCGGCAAAGATCCGATTCACTACAAAAGTGAAGTCAGGAGACATCCTTATCGTCTGCGCATCGCAGAAGGATCACGATCTTGTCAAGGCATCTCTTGACAAGCATAATATCGAGTTTCAAACTCCAAGAAAGATTCTTCCGAGAATCATGTTGCATGACGTGTCTAAGGACACAAAAGTAGATGATCTCATAGACGAGATTATCGAAAAGAATCTTCCGGATCAGTTTGATCCGTCTGCTGTGAAGTTGGCGACGAAGGTGATTTTTAAATTTCCTTCGGAGACATCGACACAGAAGATTGTCGTATCCGCACCGGCATGTCTCACGAGCGCGATCACCCGTCAGGGCAGAGCGTACGTGGGGCTCCGATCTTATCGTGCTTACGAGCACGCAAGAATTTCAAGGTGCAAAATGTGCCAATCCTTTAAGCACACAGCACTCAGGTGCAGCGCAGAGGTTCCTCTCTGCTCACACTGCGCCTGTAAAGGCCATTCCGTCTCGGAATGCGCCAAGGAAGAAAACCCCGCTTGCTGTATTAACTGCAAGCAAAAGGGGAACAAAAACTCGGACCACCCGGCAAGCGACAAAGCTTGCCCGGAGTATAGGAAAGCGCTCGAGGACTTCATATCGAAGATAGACACCTCGAGCACTAAATTCAAGGCCACGGCCTAAAATTAATACAGATAAATGCCCAGAGATCTGCCGCCGTATCGGCGGAGATCTCAAATCTGATGAACACGAAAAATATAGATATAGCCTTAATACAGGAACCTTACCACGCCTTCGGCGAGGTGAGGGGACTCGGTTTGCGTGCACGCCTTTTACGCGTGCCCCAAGATCCAATCGGATCTGTTATTGCAGTATTTAACCCTCACTTAAACGTTATTCTGCTAGGTAACTTGTCAGAACCAAATATCACTGTGGCTACCATACAATTCGATAAAATATCATTTATCCTGGTCAATGTCTATTGCCAATTCAGCTTAGACATTGACCCATTTTTACATAAGCTGGATTCTATTCTAACACATAACAGGGGCAAAAGGGTTCTCATATGCATGGACTCCAATGCCAAGTCGCCACTTTGGTTCTCTAGCCATAGAGACTATCGTGGCTCTCTTCTTGAGGACTTTGTCGACCGTTCTGGCCTCATCGTCCTCAATTCAGCTGGTTTTCCGGCCACATTCGCCTCTTCAAATGGTGAATCAAATATCGACCTCACTCTCGCTACCCCCAATGCGGCGGATTTCGTCCAAGGCTGGTCGGTGCGGGAGAATTGGTCTACATCAGATCATCGACCTATTTTCTTCGAGATAGGCTCGAGCCAATTTGAGAATAGAATCCCATATCTTGACCCGAACACCCCGAGATTCGTTCCTAGGAACGCGGACTGGGACCTGTTCGAGTCCGAATTAGACCGGCGTCTTCATGACGTCAATCTTCTATGTCAGAATGAAACTGAGCTGGATAGGGTCGTTAAGTCCCTGACCAAAGCCATATTTTTATCCGCTATGGCATCAATATCTACCTCCACCCGCAGAAATCGCGGGCTTGGATGGTGGAACCCACGACTTAGCTCGCTCAAGACTGACCTTAACCGTAAAAGGAAGGGGTTACGTCGAGCGCGAC
>NC_059508.1:31842413-31849913 GCF_914767665.1 Harmonia axyridis
GTAAGTGGGCCTACCCAAGATGCACACGATAATTTTAGCTTAAACCATGCCGAAAAGTCGACTTCACGTCGTGCATCGGTACAAAATTATTCAAGGGGCAAAATAAATTCACGAGAGTAGGTCCGATTACCGCTGGATCAGACGACGATCGTAACTTGTTGGATACAAATGTATCCGATGTATGTACGTCGTCCCTCTCTGATCTACGGTACGTGGACCGACCCAAGATGCACACGATAATTTTAGCTGACTTCATGCCGAAAAGTCGGTTCACGTCATGCATCGGTATCTTAAATCGCGCCGTAAAGTCGTTCACGTCATGCATCGGTATCTTAAATCGCGCCGAAAAGTCGGCTCACGTCATGCATCGGCGTCTTTTTTTTGTGCCACCGATGCATGACGTGAACGACTTTTCGGCTCGATTTAAGATACCGATGCATGACGTGAACGACTTTACGGCGCGATTTAAGATACCGATGCATGACGTGAACGACTTTTCGGCGCGATTTAAGATACCGATGCATGACGTGAACGACTTTACGGCGCGATTTAAAGCTATACCGATGCATGACGTAAACAAGATCACACCGATGCAGCACGTTAACATTAAAGCCCGCCTAATCCGATCGATGGAGGCCGTCTCGAGTGTCCAACTTGCTCACAAGAGCCGAGAAACAAACCGATGCATCACGTAGACAAGATCGTACCGAATGTTAACACAATCCAAAAGGAAATAATCTTAGATGAATATCGATTCTGATTATTGATTTTTCTTTCGCGATATTGATAGAAGACATCTGAATGAATTTCGAATTAATTCCGAAATCAAAAAAATATTTTCAATAAATTTTTTTTCTAGAGTACCTCGGTCTTTTCTATTTTTTTTCCAAGTTTCGTACGTCAATCAACATACATCCCAGAAAAAATCATCTCTCTAACTATCCTGGTTCAAAAGTTGTATCGGAACTTTTCACGTCGAAAAAGAACATAGGCGAAAAAGGACGTGAACATTATTCCTTATAAAAATCAAACCCGACCATGGATTTTGATTCTGATTGTTGATTATCGCTATTAGAACACATTAGGAGGCAACCAAATCAAATTTGAGAAAATTCCACAATCAGAAAATTTTTTTCGAAAAAAAAAAAAAAATTCGAGAACACCTCGGTCATGGCAAGTTATTTCCCACAATCCATTCCCCAATCAACGTACATCCCAGAAAAAATCATCTCTCTAACTATCCTAGTTCAAAAGTTGTATCGGAACATTTTCACGTCGAAAATATATCTCTAAGTCCAGACCGATGCACCACGTAATCTCGGGCAGACCGATGCACAACGTAAATGACGATCGGGACCGGGGCGATCGGTCGTATCTGACACCGCCGGCTCGGTTCTAACATCGTCAATGAGTCGGGGTTGTAAAAAAGGACGTGAACATTTTTCCTTATAAAAATCAAACCCGACCATGGATTTTGATTCTGATTGTTGATTATCGCTACTAGAACATATAAGGAGGCAACCAAATCAAATTTGAGAAAATTCCACGATCAGAAAATTTTTTTCGAAAAAAAAAAAAAATCGTAATCACCTCGGTCATGGCGAGTTATTTTCCGTATTTCATTCCACAATCAACGTACAACATAGAAGAAATCATCTCTCTAACTATCCTGGTTCAAAAGTTGTATCGGAACATTTCACGTCGTAATATCTCGCCAAGTCCAGACCTCGGCGATAGGTAGTATCTGACACCGTCCGCTCGGGACTGACATCGACTTGGACTCGGGCTGATGATGGGGAGGCGTTTAAGGACGTGAACATTTTTCCTTATAAAAATTAAAGTCGACAATGAATATTGATTCTGATTACTGATTTACGCTTTAAAAACACATTAGAAGGCAACCAAATCGAATTTGAGGAAATTCCACGATCAGAAAATTTTTTTCGAAAAAAAAAAAAATCCGAAAAATATTTTTCGATTCCGATTACTGATTTACTCTTTTAGAACACATTAGGAGGCAACCAAATCAAATTTGAGAAAATTCCACAATCAGAAAATTTTTTTCGAAAAAAAAAAAAATTCGAGGACACCTCGGTCATGGCAAGTTATTTCCCACAATCCATTCCCCGATCCACGTACATCCCAGAAAAAATCATCTCTCTAACTATCCTGGTTCAAAAGTTGTATCGGAACATTTTCACGTCGAAAATATATCTCTAAGTCCAAACCGATGCACCACGTAAACTAGGGCAGACCGATGCACCACGTAATATCGGGCAGACCGATGCAGAACGTAAACTCGATCATACCGATGCTTCACGTAATCTCGATCTTACCGATGCACCACGTAAACAAGGGCAGACCGATGCAGAACGTAAAGTAGATCTTACCGATGCACCACGTAATCTCGATCTTACCGATGCACCACGTAATCTCCATCTTACCGATGCACCACGTGAACTGGATCTTACCGATGCAGAACGTGAATTGGATCTTACCGATGCAGAACGTGAATTGGATCTTACCGATGCACCACGTAAACTCGATCATACCGATGCACCACGTAATCTCGGGCAGACCGATGCACAACGTAAATGACGATCGGGACCGGGGCGATCGGTCGTATCTGACACCGCCGGCTCGGTTCTAACATCGTCAATGAGTCGGGGTTGTAAAAAAGGACGTGAACATTTTTCCTTATAAAAATCAAACCCGACCATGGATTTTGATTCTGATTGTTGATTATCGCTACTAGAACATATAAGGAGGCAACCAAATCAAATTTGAGAAAATTCCACGATCAGAAAATTTTTTTCGAAAAAAAAAAAAAATCGTAATCACCTCGGTCATGGCGAGTTATTTTCCGTATTTCATTCCACAATCAACGTACAACATAGAAGAAATCATCTCTCTAACTATCCTGGTTCAAAAGTTGTATCGGAACATTTCACGTCGTAATATCTCGCCAAGTCCAGACCTCGGCGATAGGTAGTATCTGACACCGTCCGCTCGGGACTGACATCGACTTGGACTCGGGCTGATGATGGGGAGGCGTTTAAGGACGTGAACATTTTTCCTTATAAAAATTAAAGTCGACAATGAATATTGATTCTGATTACTGATTTACGCTTTAAAAACACATTAGAAGGCAACCAAATCGAATTTGAGGAAATTCCACGATCAGAAAATTTTTTTCGAAAAAAAAAAAAATCCGAAAAATATTTTTCGATTCCGATTACTGATTTACTCTTTTAGAACACATTAGGAGGCAACCAAATCAAATTTGAGAAAATTCCACAATCAGAAAATTTTTTTCGAAAAAAAAAAAAATTCGAGGACACCTCGGTCATGGCAAGTTATTTCCCACAATCCATTCCCCGATCCACGTACATCCCAGAAAAAATCATCTCTCTAACTATCCTGGTTCAAAAGTTGTATCGGAACATTTTCACGTCGAAAATATATCTCTAAGTCCAAACCGATGCACCACGTAAACTAGGGCAGACCGATGCACCACGTAATATCGGGCAGACCGATGCAGAACGTAAACTCGATCATACCGATGCTTCACGTAATCTCGATCTTACCGATGCACCACGTAAACAAGGGCAGACCGATGCAGAACGTAAAGTAGATCTTACCGATGCACCACGTAATCTCGATCTTACCGATGCACCACGTAATCTCCATCTTACCGATGCACCACGTGAACTGGATCTTACCGATGCACCACGTAATCTCAATCTTACCGATGCACCACGTGAACTGGATCTTACCGATGCAGAACGTGAATTGGATCTTACCGATGCACCACGTAAACTCGATCTTACCGATGCACCACGTAATCTCGATCTTACCGATGCACCACGTGAACTGGATCTTACCGATGCAGAACGTGAATTGGATCTTACCGATGCACCACGTAAACTCGATCTTACCGATGCACCACGTAATCTCAATCTTACCGATGCACCACGTGAACTGGATCTTACCGATGCAGAACGTGAATTGGATCTTACCGATGCACCACGTAAACTCGATCTTACCGATGCACCACGTAATCTCAATCTTACCGATGCACCACGTGAACTGGATCTTACCGATGCAGAACGTGAATTGGATCTTACCGATGCACCACGTAAACTCGATCTTACCGATGCACCACGTAATCTCGATCTTACCGATGCACCACGTGAACTGGATCTTACCGATGCAGAACGTGAATTGGATCTTACCGATGCACCACGTAAACTCGATCTTACCGATGCACCACGTAATCTCAATCTTACCGATGCATCACGTAATCTCGATCTTACCGATGCAGAACGTAAACTCGATCATACCGATGCACCACGTTATCTCGGCAGACCGATGCAGAACGTAAAAAAAAAGCTTACAGCACGCGGTGTTCCCAAGCGGTCACCCATCCAAGTACTAACCGCGCCCGACGCTGCTTGGCTTCAGTGTTCTGACGAGAACTGGCAATTTCAGCGTGGTATGGCCGTAAACAACAAATATAGCGATATTTTCTATGATATCTCACTTTTTGGGAGCGGAAAGGACGTGAACGTTTTTCCTTATAAAAAATGAAATAACTTTTGGATATTAATTCTGATTGTTGATTTAAGTTTTAAGAACACATTAGGACATATCTCAATGAAATTTGAGGGATTTCCGAAATCGAAAAATATTTTTCGAAAAAAAAAAAAAATCCCAGAAGACCTCGGTCATCTCAAGTTTATTTCCATATTCTATTACACAATCAACGTACATCACAAAAGGAACCATCTCTCTAACTATCACAGTTAAATTTTTGTATCGGAACATTTCACGTCGGAATATCTCGCTAAGTCCAGACCGGGGAGATCGGTCGCATTTGACACCGTCCGCTCCGGTCTAACATCGTCTTGGAGTCGGGGTAACGATGGAGAGGCGTTTAAGGACGTGAACATTTTTCCTTATAAAAATTAAAGTCGACAATGAATATTGATTCTGATTACTGATTTACTCTTTTAGTACACATTAGAAGGCAACGCAATCAGATTTGAGGAAATTTCAAGATCAGAAAATTTTTTTCGAAAAAAAAAAAAATTCAAGAACACCTGAGTCATGGCAAGTTATTTCCCACAATCCATTCCACAATCAACGTACAACATAGAAGAAATCATCTCTCTAACTATCCTGGTTCAAAAGTTGTATCGGAACATTTCACGTCGAAATACCTCGCCAAGTCCAGACCGGGGCGATAGGTAGTATCTGACACCGTCCGCTCGGGACTGACATCGACTTGGACTCGGGCTAATGATGGGGAGGCGTTTAAGGACGTGAACATTTTTCCTTATAAAAATTAAAGTCGACAATGAATATTGATTCTGATTACTGATTTACGCTTTAAAAACACATTAGAAGGCAACCAAATCAAATTTGAGGAAATTCCAAAATCAGAAAATTTTTTTTCAAAAAAAAAAAAATCCGAAAAATATTTTTCGATTCTGATTACTGATTTACTCTTTTAGAACACATTAGAAGGCAACGAAATCAAATTTGAGTGAAATCCAAAATCAGAAAATATTTTTCGAAAAAAAAAAAAAATTCGAGAACACCTCGGTCATGGCAAGTTATTTTCCACAATCCATTCCCCAATCAACGTACATCCCAGAAAAAATCATCTCTCTAACTATCCTGGTTCAAAAGTTGTATCGGAACATTTTCACGTCGAAAATATATCTCAGAGTCCAGACCGATGCAGAACGTAAACTCGATCATACCGATGCTTCACGTAATCTCGATCTTACCGATGCACAACGTAAACTAGATCACACCGATGCAGAACGTAAACTCGATCATACCGATGCACCACGTAAACTCAGGCAGACCGATGCAGAACGTGAACTCGATCTTACCGATGCACCACGTAATCTCGATCTTACCGATGCACCACGTAAACTCGGGCAGACCGATGCAGAACGTGAACTCGATCTTACCGATGCACCACGTAAACTAGGGCTGACCGATGCATCACGTAAACGACGATCGAGAGGCGCGAAAGGACGTGAACGTTTTTCATTATAAAAATTGAAATAAATGATAAATAATGATTCTGATTGTTGATTATCATTTTTAATAAGCATTAGGAGGCAACCAAATGAAATTTGAGGAAATTCCGATAATAGAAAATTTTTTCGAAAAAAAAAAAAAATTCATGAAATCCTCGGTCATCGCAAAATATTTACCATATTCTGTTCGATAATCAACGTATATTTAAGAAGGAATCATATCTGTATCTATCTTGGTTCAAATTTTGTATCGGAACATTTTGACCAAAGTCCGAGCTTCGGCCGAAACAGACACCGCTGACCTGGCCTATCGATCGACCGAGAGTCGGGGATAGAGCGTAAGTGTTGTCTGGAGGGGAACCCTGTGCTCTCCTGACATATATAGGGAAGGTGGTCGCGTTGGGCGATGCAGAACGTTTGGATCGGGAATTATATTTTTGGTTCAGCTATTGGAATATGGTTTATTGTTGGTATATATTGGCGAAATAACGTTCTTACTGACTGGGGATATTCATAAAAATGAGTCCGGAGATTTTCAGATCGAAGTCCGAGTGATCCGACTTGGAAGGCGTGTTGGGTGGGTCGAGATGGCTTAGATAGATCAGACGAGGCGGGCTAAGTGTTGACGTCATGCATCGGTCCATTTTCAGATTGAGTCCGAGTAATCCGACTTTGAAAGAGTGTTGGGTGCGTCGAGACTGTTTAGATAGATCGGACGAGGCGGACTAGGTGTTAACGACATGCATCGGTATATTTTCTGATCGGAGTCCGAAGAAATCGGCCCTAGTAGGCGCAGCGGACGGTCGAGACGGCCTCGGTGGGTCGGATCGATCGGGAAAAGTTTGCTAAATCGTGTCTGGAGGGGAACCTTGGGTTCTCCTGACATATATAGGGGATAAGGTTTGGGTGAACGATTCTTCACGTAAAAGTTGAGTAATTTATTTTTCGATAAGCTTTTGGATATTGATGAGAAGTATATGTATATCTTCGATTAAAAGAATTCTTACCGTCTCCATGTATATTATATTAGATATATAAGAAATAGTTAACGTGATGCATCGGCCGATTTCCGGATCGGAGTTCGAGAGATGCGACTTTCGATGCGCGATGGGTGGTTCGAGACGGCCTAGATCGATCGGACGAGGCGGACTAGGTGTTAACGACATGCATCGGCGGATTTTCTGATCGGAGTCCGAAGAAATCAGCTCTAGTAGGCGCGGCGAACGGTCGAAACGGCCTCGATCGATCGGACGAGGCGGACTAGGTGTTAACGACATGCATCGGCGGATTTTCTGATCGGAGTCCGAAGAAATCAGCTCTAGTAGGCGCGGCGAACGGTCGAAACGGCCTCGGTGGGTCGGATCGATCGGGAAAAGTTTGCTAAATCGTGTCTGGAGGGGAATCCGGGGTTCTCCTGACATATATAGAAGGGGTGGAGAATGGG
>NC_059508.1:31859913-31867413 GCF_914767665.1 Harmonia axyridis
ATAACTCACAAGGGTAAATGTCATCAAATGCATCAGACTATGTGATGAGTAAAATGAAAGATGCACACGATAATTTTAGCTTAAACCATGCCGGAAAGTCGACTTCACGTCGTGCATCGGTACAAAGTTATTCAAGGGGCAAAATAAATTCACGAGAGTAGGTCCGATTACCGCTGGATCAGACGACGATTGTAACTTGTTGGATACGAATGTATCCGATGTATGTACGTCGTCCCTCTCTGATCTGTAGTAAGTGGGCCTACCCAAGATGCACACGATAATTTTAGCTTAAACCATGCCGAAAAGTCGACTTCACGTCGTGCATCGGTACAAAATTATTCAAGGGGCAAAATAAATTCACGAGAGTAGGTCCGATTACCGCTGGATCAGACGACGATCGTAACTTGTTGGATACAAATGTATCCGATGTATGTACGTCGTCCCTCTCTGATCTACGGTACGTGGACCGACCCAAGATGCACACGATAATTTTAGCTGACTTCATGCCGAAAAGTCGGTTCACGTCATGCATCGGTATCTTAAATCGAGCCGAAAAGTCGTTCACAGTCATGCATCGGTATCTTAAATCGCGCCGAAAAGTCGGCTCACGTCATGCATCGGCGTCTTTTTTTTGTGCCACCGATGCATGACGTGAACGACTTTTCGGCTCGATTTAAGATACCGATGCATGACGTGAACGACTTTACGGCGCGATTTAAGATACCGATGCATGACGTGAACGACTTTTCGGCGCGATTTAAGATACCGATGCATGACGTGAACGACTTTACGGCGCGATTTAAAGCTATACCGATGCATGACGTAAACAAGATCACACCGATGCAGCACGTTAACATAAAGCCCGCCTAATCCGATCGATGGAGGCCGTCTCGAGTGTCCAACTTGCTCACAAGAGCCGAGAAACAAACCGATGCATCACGTAGACAAGATCGTACCGAATGTTAACACAATCCAAAAGGAAATAATCTTAGATGAATATCGATTCTGATTATTGATTTTTCTTTCGCGATATTGATAGAAGACATCTGAATGAATTTCGAATTAATTCCGAAATCAAAAAAATATTTTCAATAAATTTTTTTTCTAGAGTACCTCGGTCTTTTCTATTTTTTTTCCAAGTTTCGTACGTCAATCAACATACATCCCAGAAAAAATCATCTCTCTAACTATCCTGGTTCAAAAGTTGTATCGGAACTTTTCACGTCGAAAAAGAACATAGGCGAAAAAGGACGTGAACATTATTCCTTATAAAAATCAAACCCGACCATGGATTTTGATTCTGATTGTTGATTATCGCTATTAGAACACATTAGGAGGCAACCAAATCAAATTTGAGAAAATTCCACAATCAGAAAATTTTTTTCGAAAAAAAAAAAAAAATTCGAGAACACCTCGGTCATGGCAAGTTATTTCCCACAATCCATTCCCCAATCAACGTACATCCCAGAAAAAATCATCTCTCTAACTATCCTAGTTCAAAAGTTGTATCGGAACATTTTCACGTCGAAAATATATCTCTAAGTCCAGACCGATGCACCACGTAATCTCGGGCAGACCGATGCACAACGTAAATGACGATCGGGACCGGGGCGATCGGTCGTATCTGACACCGCCGGCTCGGTTCTAACATCGTCAATGAGTCGGGGTTGTAAAAAAGGACGTGAACATTTTTCCTTATAAAAATCAAACCCGACCATGGATTTTGATTCTGATTGTTGATTATCGCTACTAGAACATATAAGGAGGCAACCAAATCAAATTTGAGAAAATTCCACGATCAGAAAATTTTTTTCGAAAAAAAAAAAAAATCGTAATCACCTCGGTCATGGCGAGTTATTTTCCGTATTTCATTCCACAATCAACGTACAACATAGAAGAAATCATCTCTCTAACTATCCTGGTTCAAAAGTTGTATCGGAACATTTCACGTCGTAATATCTCGCCAAGTCCAGACCTCGGCGATAGGTAGTATCTGACACCGTCCGCTCGGGACTGACATCGACTTGGACTCGGGCTGATGATGGGGAGGCGTTTAAGGACGTGAACATTTTTCCTTATAAAAATTAAAGTCGACAATGAATATTGATTCTGATTACTGATTTACGCTTTAAAAACACATTAGAAGGCAACCAAATCGAATTTGAGGAAATTCCACGATCAGAAAATTTTTTTCGAAAAAAAAAAAAATCCGAAAAATATTTTTCGATTCCGATTACTGATTTACTCTTTTAGAACACATTAGGAGGCAACCAAATCAAATTTGAGAAAATTCCACAATCAGAAAATTTTTTTCGAAAAAAAAAAAAATTCGAGGACACCTCGGTCATGGCAAGTTATTTCCCACAATCCATTCCCCGATCCACGTACATCCCAGAAAAAATCATCTCTCTAACTATCCTGGTTCAAAAGTTGTATCGGAACATTTTCACGTCGAAAATATATCTCTAAGTCCAAACCGATGCACCACGTAAACTAGGGCAGACCGATGCACCACGTAATATCGGGCAGACCGATGCAGAACGTAAACTCGATCATACCGATGCTTCACGTAATCTCGATCTTACCGATGCACCACGTAAACAAGGGCAGACCGATGCAGAACGTAAAGTAGATCTTACCGATGCACCACGTAATCTCGATCTTACCGATGCACCACGTAATCTCCATCTTACCGATGCACCACGTGAACTGGATCTTACCGATGCAGAACGTGAATTGGATCTTACCGATGCAGAACGTGAATTGGATCTTACCGATGCACCACGTAAACTCGATCATACCGATGCACCACGTAATCTCGGGCAGACCGATGCACAACGTAAATGACGATCGGGACCGGGGCGATCGGTCGTATCTGACACCGCCGGCTCGGTTCTAACATCGTCAATGAGTCGGGGTTGTAAAAAAGGACGTGAACATTTTTCCTTATAAAAATCAAACCCGACCATGGATTTTGATTCTGATTGTTGATTATCGCTACTAGAACATATAAGGAGGCAACCAAATCAAATTTGAGAAAATTCCACGATCAGAAAATTTTTTTCGAAAAAAAAAAAAAATCGTAATCACCTCGGTCATGGCGAGTTATTTTACGTATTTCATTCCACAATCAACGTACAACATAGAAGAAATCATCTCTCTAACTATCCTGGTTCAAAAGTTGTATCGGAACATTTCACGTCGTAATATCTCGCCAAGTCCAGACCTCGGCGATAGGTAGTATCTGACACCGTCCGCTCGGGACTGACATCGACTTGGACTCGGGCTGATGATGGGGAGGCGTTTAAGGACGTGAACATTTTTCCTTATAAAAATTAAAGTCGACAATGAATATTGATTCTGATTACTGATTTACGCTTTAAAAACACATTAGAAGGCAACCAAATCGAATTTGAGGAAATTCCACGATCAGAAAATTTTTTTCGAAAAAAAAAAAAATCCGAAAAATATTTTTCGATTCCGATTACTGATTTACTCTTTTAGAACACATTAGGAGGCAACCAAATCAAATTTGAGAAAATTCCACAATCAGAAAATTTTTTTCGAAAAAAAAAAAAATTCGAGGACACCTCGGTCATGGCAAGTTATTTCCCACAATCCATTCCCCGATCCACGTACATCCCAGAAAAAATCATCTCTCTAACTATCCTGGTTCAAAAGTTGTATCGGAACATTTTCACGTCGAAAATATATCTCTAAGTCCAAACCGATGCACCACGTAAACTAGGGCAGACCGATGCACCACGTAATATCGGGCAGACCGATGCAGAACGTAAACTCGATCATACCGATGCTTCACGTAATCTCGATCTTACCGATGCACCACGTAAACAAGGGCAGACCGATGCAGAACGTAAAGTAGATCTTACCGATGCACCACGTAATCTCGATCTTACCGATGCACCACGTAATCTCCATCTTACCGATGCACCACGTGAACTGGATCTTACCGATGCACCACGTAATCTCAATCTTACCGATGCACCACGTGAACTGGATCTTACCGATGCAGAACGTGAATTGGATCTTACCGATGCACCACGTAAACTCGATCTTACCGATGCACCACGTAATCTCGATCTTACCGATGCACCACGTGAACTGGATCTTACCGATGCAGAACGTGAATTGGATCTTACCGATGCACCACGTAAACTCGATCTTACCGATGCACCACGTAATCTCAATCTTACCGATGCACCACGTGAACTGGATCTTACCGATGCAGAACGTGAATTGGATCTTACCGATGCACCACGTAAACTCGATCTTACCGATGCACCACGTAATCTCAATCTCACCGATGCACCACGTGAACTGGATCTTACCGATGCAGAACGTGAATTGGATCTTACCGATGCACCACGTAAACTCGATCTTACCGATGCACCACGTAATCTCGATCTTACCGATGCACCACGTGAACTGGATCTTACCGATGCAGAACGTGAATTGGATCTTACCGATGCACCACGTAAACTCGATCTTACCGATGCACCACGTAATCTCAATCTTACCGATGCATCACGTAATCTCGATCTTACCGATGCAGAACGTAAACTCGATCTTACCGATGCACCACGTTATCTCGGCAGACCGATGCAGAACGTAAAAAAAAAGCTTACAGCACGCGGTGTTCCCAAGCGGTCACCCATCCAAGTACTAACCGCGCCCGACGCTGCTTGGCTTCAGTGTTCTGACGAGAACTGGCAATTTCAGCGTGGTATGGCCGTAAACAACAAATATAGCGATATTTTCTATGATATCTCACTTTTTGGGAGCGGAAAGGACGTGAACGTTTTTCCTTATAAAAAATGAAATAACTTTTGGATATTAATTCTGATTGTTGATTTAAGTTTTAAGAACACATTAGGACATATCTCAATGAAATTTGAGGGATTTCCGAAATCGAAAAATATTTTTCGAAAAAAAAAAAAAATCCCAGAAGACCTCGGTCATCTCAAGTTTATTTCCATATTCTATTACACAATCAACGTACATCACAAAAGGAACCATCTCTCTAACTATCACAGTTAAATTTTTGTATCGGAACATTTCACGTCGGAATATCTCGCTAAGTCCAGACCGGGGAGATCGGTCGCATTTGACACCGTCCGCTCCGGTCTAACATCGTCTTGGAGTCGGGGTAACGATGGAGAGGCGTTTAAGGACGTGAACATTTTTCCTTATAAAAATTAAAGTCGACAATGAATATTGATTCTGATTACTGATTTACTCTTTTAGTACACATTAGAAGGCAACGCAATCAGATTTGAGGAAATTTCAAGATCAGAAAATTTTTTTCGAAAAAAAAAAAAATTCAAGAACACCTGGGTCATGGCAAGTTATTTCCCACAATCCATTCCACAATCAACGTACAACATAGAAGAAATCATCTCTCTAACTATCCTGGTTCAAAAGTTGTATCGGAACATTTCACGTCGAAATACCTCGCCAAGTCCAGACCGGGGCGATAGGTAGTATCTGACACCGTCCGCTCGGGACTGACATCGACTTGGACTCGGGCTAATGATGGGGAGGCGTTTAAGGACGTGAACATTTTTCCTTATAAAAATTAAAGTCGACAATGAATATTGATTCTGATTACTGATTTACGCTTTAAAAACACATTAGAAGGCAACCAAATCAAATTTGAGGAAATTCCAAAATCAGAAAATTTTTTTTCAAAAAAAAAAAAATCCGAAAAATATTTTTCGATTCTGATTACTGATTTACTCTTTTAGAACACATTAGAAGGCAACGAAATCAAATTTGAGTGAAATCCAAAATCAGAAAATATTTTTCGAAAAAAAAAAAAAATTCGAGAACACCTCGGTCATGGCAAGTTATTTTCCACAATCCATTCCCCAATCAACGTACATCCCAGAAAAAATCATCTCTCTAACTATCCTGGTTCAAAAGTTGTATCGGAACATTTTCACGTCGAAAATATATCTCAGAGTCCAGACCGATGCAGAACGTAAACTCGATCATACCGATGCTTCACGTAATCTCGATCTTACCGATGCACAACGTAAACTAGATCACACCGATGCAGAACGTAAACTCGATCATACCGATGCACCACGTAAACTCAGGCAGACCGATGCAGAACGTGAACTCGATCTTACCGATGCACCACGTAATCTCGATCTTACCGATGCACCACGTAAACTCGGGCAGACCGATGCAGAACGTGAACTCGATCTTACCGATGCACCACGTAAACTAGGGCTGACCGATGCATCACGTAAACGACGATCGAGAGGCGCGAAAGGACGTGAACGTTTTTCATTATAAAAATTGAAATAAATGATAAATAATGATTCTGATTGTTGATTATCATTTTTAATAAGCATTAGGAGGCAACCAAATGAAATTTGAGGAAATTCCGATAATAGAAAATTTTTTCGAAAAAAAAAAAAAATTCATGAAATCCTCGGTCATCGCAAAATATTTACCATATTCTGTTCGATAATCAACGTATATTTAAGAAGGAATCATATCTGTATCTATCTTGGTTCAAATTTTGTATCGGAACATTTTGACCAAAGTCCGAGCTTCGGCCGAAACAGACACCGCTGACCTGGCCTATCGATCGACCGAGAGTCGGGGATAGAGCGTAAGTGTTGTCTGGAGGGGAACCCTGTGCTCTCCTGACATATATAGGGAAGGTGGTCGCGTTGGGCGATGCAGAACGTTTGGATCGGGAATTATATTTTTGGTTCAGCTATTGGAATATGGTTTATTGTTGGTATATATTGGCGAAATAACGTTCTTTCTGACTGGGGATATTCATAAAAATGAGTCCGGAGATTTTCAGATCGAAGTCCGAGTGATCCGACTTGGAAGGCGTGTTGGGTGGGTCGAGATGGCTTAGATAGATCAGACGAGGCGGGCTAAGTGTTGACGTCATGCATCGGTCCATTTTCAGATTGAGTCCGAGTAATCCGACTTTGAAAGAGTGTTGGGTGCGTCGAGACTGTTTAGATAGATCGGACGAGGCGGACTAGGTGTTAACGACATGCATCGGTATATTTTCTGATCGGAGTCCGAAGAAATCGGCCCTAGTAGGCGCAGCGGACGGTCGAGACGGCCTCGGTGGGTCGGATCGATCGGGAAAAGTTTGCTAAATCGTGTCTGGAGGGGAACCTTGGGTTCTCCTGACATATATAGGGGATAAGGTTTGGGTGAACGATTCTTCACGTAAAAGTTGAGTAATTTATTTTTCGATAAGCTTTTGGATATTGATGAGAAGTATATGTATATCTTCGATTAAAAGAATTCTTACCGTCTCCATGTATATTATATTAGATATATAAGAAATAGTTAACGTGATGCATCGGCCGATTTCCGGATCGGAGTTCGAGAGATGCGACTTTCGATGCGCGATGGGTGGTTCGAGACGGCCTAGATCGATCGGACGAGGCGGACTAGGTGTTAACGACATGCATCGGCGGATTTTCTGATCGGAGTCCG
>NC_059508.1:31879913-31884913 GCF_914767665.1 Harmonia axyridis
CCCAATCAACGTACATCCCAGAAAAAATCATCTCTCTAACTATCCTAGTTCAAAAGTTGTATCGGAACATTTTCACGTCGAAAATATATCTCTAAGTCCAGACCGATGCACCACGTAATCTCGGGCAGACCGATGCACAACGTAAATGACGATCGGGACCGGGGCGATCGGTCGTATCTGACACCGCCGGCTCGGTTCTAACATCGTCAATGAGTCGGGGTTGTAAAAAAGGACGTGAACATTTTTCCTTATAAAAATCAAACCCGACCATGGATTTTGATTCTGATTGTTGATTATCGCTACTAGAACATATAAGGAGGCAACCAAATCAAATTTGAGAAAATTCCACGATCAGAAAATTTTTTTCGAAAAAAAAAAAAAATCGTAATCACCTCGGTCATGGCGAGTTATTTTCCGTATTTCATTCCACAATCAACGTACAACATAGAAGAAATCATCTCTCTAACTATCCTGGTTCAAAAGTTGTATCGGAACATTTCACGTCGTAATATCTCGCCAAGTCCAGACCTCGGCGATAGGTAGTATCTGACACCGTCCGCTCGGGACTGACATCGACTTGGACTCGGGCTGATGATGGGGAGGCGTTTAAGGACGTGAACATTTTTCCTTATAAAAATTAAAGTCGACAATGAATATTGATTCTGATTACTGATTTACGCTTTAAAAACACATTAGAAGGCAACCAAATCGAATTTGAGGAAATTCCACGATCAGAAAATTTTTTTCGAAAAAAAAAAAAATCCGAAAAATATTTTTCGATTCCGATTACTGATTTACTCTTTTAGAACACATTAGGAGGCAACCAAATCAAATTTGAGAAAATTCCACAATCAGAAAATTTTTTTCGAAAAAAAAAAAAATTCGAGGACACCTCGGTCATGGCAAGTTATTTCCCACAATCCATTCCCCGATCCACGTACATCCCAGAAAAAATCATCTCTCTAACTATCCTGGTTCAAAAGTTGTATCGGAACATTTTCACGTCGAAAATATATCTCTAAGTCCAAACCGATGCACCACGTAAACTAGGGCAGACCGATGCACCACGTAATATCGGGCAGACCGATGCAGAACGTAAACTCGATCATACCGATGCTTCACGTAATCTCGATCTTACCGATGCACCACGTAAACAAGGGCAGACCGATGCAGAACGTAAAGTAGATCTTACCGATGCACCACGTAATCTCGATCTTACCGATGCACCACGTAATCTCCATCTTACCGATGCACCACGTGAACTGGATCTTACCGATGCACCACGTAATCTCAATCTTACCGATGCACCACGTGAACTGGATCTTACCGATGCAGAACGTGAATTGGATCTTACCGATGCACCACGTAAACTCGATCTTACCGATGCACCACGTAATCTCGATCTTACCGATGCACCACGTGAACTGGATCTTACCGATGCAGAACGTGAATTGGATCTTACCGATGCACCACGTAAACTCGATCTTACCGATGCACCACGTAATCTCAATCTTACCGATGCACCACGTGAACTGGATCTTACCGATGCAGAACGTGAATTGGATCTTACCGATGCACCACGTAAACTCGATCTTACCGATGCACCACGTAATCTCAATCTTACCGATGCACCACGTGAACTGGATCTTACCGATGCAGAACGTGAATTGGATCTTACCGATGCACCACGTAAACTCGATCTTACCGATGCACCACGTAATCTCGATCTTACCGATGCACCACGTGAACTGGATCTTACCGATGCAGAACGTGAATTGGATCTTACCGATGCACCACGTAAACTCGATCTTACCGATGCACCACGTAATCTCAATCTTACCGATGCATCACGTAATCTCGATCTTACCGATGCAGAACGTAAACTCGATCATACCGATGCACCACGTTATCTCGGCAGACCGATGCAGAACGTAAAAAAAAAGCTTACAGCACGCGGTGTTCCCAAGCGGTCACCCATCCAAGTACTAACCGCGCCCGACGCTGCTTGGCTTCAGTGTTCTGACGAGAACTGGCAATTTCAGCGTGGTATGGCCGTAAACAACAAATATAGCGATATTTTCTATGATATCTCACTTTTTGGGAGCGGAAAGGACGTGAACGTTTTTCCTTATAAAAAATGAAATAACTTTTGGATATTAATTCTGATTGTTGATTTTAGTTTTAAGAACACATTAGGACATATCTCAATGAAATTTGAGGGATTTCCGAAATCGAAAAATATTTTTCGAAAAAAAAAAAAAATCCCAGAAGACCTCGGTCATCTCAAGTTTATTTCCATATTCTATTACACAATCAACGTACATCACAAAAGGAACCATCTCTCTAACTATCACAGTTAAATTTTTGTATCGGAACATTTCACGTCGGAATATCTCGCTAAGTCCAGACCGGGGAGATCGGTCGCATTTGACACCGTCCGCTCCGGTCTAACATCGTCTTGGAGTCGGGGTAACGATGGAGAGGCGTTTAAGGACGTGAACATTTTTCCTTATAAAAATTAAAGTCGACAATGAATATTGATTCTGATTACTGATTTACTCTTTTAGTACACATTAGAAGGCAACGCAATCAGATTTGAGGAAATTTCAAGATCAGAAAATTTTTTTCGAAAAAAAAAAAAATTCAAGAACACCTGGGTCATGGCAAGTTATTTCCCACAATCCATTCCACAATCAACGTACAACATAGAAGAAATCATCTCTCTAACTATCCTGGTTCAAAAGTTGTATCGGAACATTTCACGTCGAAATACCTCGCCAAGTCCAGACCGGGGCGATAGGTAGTATCTGACACCGTCCGCTCGGGACTGACATCGACTTGGACTCGGGCTAATGATGGGGAGGCGTTTAAGGACGTGAACATTTTTCCTTATAAAAATTAAAGTCGACAATGAATATTGATTCTGATTACTGATTTACGCTTTAAAAACACATTAGAAGGCAACCAAATCAAATTTGAGGAAATTCCAAAATCAGAAAATTTTTTTTCAAAAAAAAAAAAATCCGAAAAATATTTTTCGATTCTGATTACTGATTTACTCTTTTAGAACACATTAGAAGGCAACGAAATCAAATTTGAGTAAAATCCAAAACCAGAAAATATTTTTCGAAAAAAAAAAAAAATTCGAGAACACCTCGGTCATGGCAAGTTATTTTCCACAATCCATTCCCCAATCAACGTACATCCCAGAAAAAATCATCTCTCTAACTATCCTGGTTCAAAAGTTGTATCGGAACATTTTCACGTCGAAAATATATCTCAGAGTCCAGACCGATGCAGAACGTAAACTCGATCATACCGATGCTTCACGTAATCTCGATCTTACCGATGCACAACGTAAACTAGATCACACCGATGCAGAACGTAAACTCGATCATACCGATGCACCACGTAAACTCAGGCAGACCGATGCAGCACGTGAACTCGATCTTACCGATGCACCACGTAATCTCGATCTTACCGATGCACCACGTAAACTCGGGCAGACCGATGCAGAACGTGAACTCGATCATACCGATGCACCACGTAAACTAGGGCTGACCGATGCATCACGTAAACGACGATCGAGAGGCGCGAAAGGACGTGAACGTTTTTCATTATAAAAATTGAAATAAATGATAAATAATGATTCTGATTGTTGGTTATCATTTTTAATAAGCATTAGGAGGCAACCAAATGAAATTTGAGGAAATTCCGATAATAGAAAATTTTTTCGAAAAAAAAAAAAAATTCATGAAATCCTCGGTCATCGCAAAATATTTACCATATTCTGTTCGATAATCAACGTATATTTAAGAAGGAATCATATCTGTATCTATCTTGGTTCAAATTTTGTATCGGAACATTTTGACCAAAGTCCGAGCTTCGGCCGAAACAGACTCCGCTGACCTGGCCTATCGATCGACCGAGAGTCGGGGATAGAGCGTAAGTGTTGTCTGGAGGGGAACCCTGTGCTCTCCTGACATATATAGGGAAGGTGGTCGCGTTGGGCGATGCAGAACGTTTGGATCGGGAATTATATTTTTGGTTCAGCTATTGGAATATGGTTTATTGTTGGTATATATTGGCGAAATAACGTTCTTACTGACTGGGGATATTCATAAAAATGAGTCCGGAGATTTTCAGATCGAAGTCCGAGTGATCCGACTTGGAAGGCGTGTTGGGTGGGTCGAGATGGCTTAGATCGATCAGACGAGGCGGGCTAAGTGTTGACGTCATGCATCGGTCCATTTTCAGATTGAGTCCGAGTAATCCGACTTTGAAAGAGTGTTGGGTGCGTCGAGACTGTTTAGATAGATCGGACGAGGCGGACTAGGTGTTAACGACATGCATCGGTATATTTTCTGATCGGAGTCCGAAGAAATCGGCCCTAGTAGGCGCAGCGGACGGTCGAGACGGCCTCGGTGGGTCGGATCGATCGGGAAAAGTTTGCTAAATCGTGTCTGGAGGGGAACCTTGGGTTCTCCTGACATATATAGGGGATAAGGTTTGGGTGAACGATTCTTCACGTAAAAGTTGAGTAATTTATTTTTCGATAAGCTTTTGGATATTGATGAGAAGTATATGTATATCTTCGATTAAAAGAATTCTTACCGTCTCCATGTATATTATATTAGATATATAAGAAATAGTTAACGTGATGCATCGGCCGATTTCCGGATCGGAGTTCGAGAGATGCGACTTTCGATGCGCGATGGGTGGTTCGAGACGGCCTAGATCGATCGGACGAGGCGGACTAGGTGTTAACGACATGCATCGGCGGATTTTCTGATCGGAGTCCGAAGAAATCAGCTCTAGTAGGCGCGGCGAACGGTCGAAACGGCCTCGATCGATCGGACGAGGCGGACTAGGTGTTAACGACATGCATCGGCGGATTTTCTGATCGGAGTCCGAAGAAATCAGCTCTAGTAGGCGCGGCGAACGGTCGAAACGGCCTCGGTGGGTCGGATCGATCGGGAAAAGTTTGCTAAATCGTGTCT
>NC_059508.1:31894913-31902413 GCF_914767665.1 Harmonia axyridis
GTAGGTCCGATTACCGCTGGATCAGACGACGATTGTAACTTGTTGGATACGAATGTATCCGATGTATGTACGTCGTCCCTCTCTGATCTGTAGTAAGTGGGCCTACCCAAGATGCACACGATAATTTTAGCTTAAACCATGCCGAAAAGTCGACTTCACGTCGTGCATCGGTACAAAATTATTCAAGGGGCAAAATAAATTCACGAGAGTAGGTCCGATTACCGCTGGATCAGACGACGATCGTAACTTGTTGGATACAAATGTATCCGATGTATGTACGTCGTCCCTCTCTGATCTACGGTACGTGGACCGACCCAAGATGCACACGATAATTTTAGCTGACTTCATGCCGAAAAGTCGGTTCACGTCATGCATCGGTATCTTAAATCGCGCCGTAAAGTCGTTCACGTCATGCATCGGTATCTTAAATCGCGCCGAAAAGTCGGCTCACGTCATGCATCGGCGTCTTTTTTTTGTGCCACCGATGCATGACGTGAACGACTTTTCGGCTCGATTTAAGATACCGATGCATGACGTGAACGACTTTACGGCGCGATTTAAGATACCGATGCATGACGTGAACGACTTTTCGGCGCGATTTAAGATACCGATGCATGACGTGAACGACTTTACGGCGCGATTTAAAGCTATACCGATGCATGACGTAAACAAGATCACACCGATGCAGCACGTTAACATTAAAGCCCGCCTAATCCGATCGATGGAGGCCGTCTCGAGTGTCCAACTTGCTCACAAGAGCCGAGAAACAAACCGATGCATCACGTAGACAAGATCGTACCGAATGTTAACACAATCCAAAAGGAAATAATCTTAGATGAATATCGATTCTGATTATTGATTTTTCTTTCGCGATATTGATAGAAGACATCTGAATGAATTTCGAATTAATTCCGAAATCAAAAAAATATTTTCAATAAATTTTTTTTCTAGAGTACCTCGGTCTTTTCTATTTTTTTTCCAAGTTTCGTACGTCAATCAACATACATCCCAGAAAAAATCATCTCTCTAACTATCCTGGTTCAAAAGTTGTATCGGAACTTTTCACGTCGAAAAAGAACATAGGCGAAAAAGGACGTGAACATTATTCCTTATAAAAATCAAACCCGACCATGGATTTTGATTCTGATTGTTGATTATCGCTATTAGAACACATTAGGAGGCAACCAAATCAAATTTGAGAAAATTCCACAATCAGAAAATTTTTTTCGAAAAAAAAAAAAAAATTCGAGAACACCTCGGTCATGGCAAGTTATTTCCCACAATCCATTCCCCAATCAACGTACATCCCAGAAAAAATCATCTCTCTAACTATCCTAGTTCAAAAGTTGTATCGGAACATTTTCACGTCGAAAATATATCTCTAAGTCCAGACCGATGCACCACGTAATCTCGGGCAGACCGATGCACAACGTGAATGACGATCGGGACCGGGGCGATCGGTCGTATCTGACACCGCCGGCTCGGTTCTAACATCGTCAATGAGTCGGGGTTGTAAAAAAGGACGTGAACATTTTTCCTTATAAAAATCAAACCCGACCATGGATTTTGATTCTGATTGTTGATTATCGCTACTAGAACATATAAGGAGGCAACCAAATCAAATTTGAGAAAATTCCACGATCAGAAAATTTTTTTCGAAAAAAAAAAAAAAATCGTAATCACCTCGGTCATGGCGAGTTATTTTCCGTATTTCATTCCACAATCAACGTACAACATAGAAGAAATCATCTCTCTAACTATCCTGGTTCAAAAGTTGTATCGGAACATTTCACGTCGTAATATCTCGCCAAGTCCAGACCTCGGCGATAGGTAGTATCTGACACCGTCCGCTCGGGACTGACATCGACTTGGACTCGGGCTGATGATGGGGAGGCGTTTAAGGACGTGAACATTTTTCCTTATAAAAATTAAAGTCGACAATGAATATTGATTCTGATTACTGATTTACGCTTTAAAAACACATTAGAAGGCAACCAAATCGAATTTGAGGAAATTCCACGATCAGAAAATTTTTTTCGAAAAAAAAAAAAATCCGAAAAATATTTTTCGATTCCGATTACTGATTTACTCTTTTAGAACACATTAGGAGGCAACCAAATCAAATTTGAGAAAATTCCACAATCAGAAAATTTTTTTCGAAAAAAAAAAAAATTCGAGGACACCTCGGTCATGGCAAGTTATTTCCCACAATCCATTCCCCGATCCACGTACATCCCAGAAAAAATCATCTCTCTAACTATCCTGGTTCAAAAGTTGTATCGGAACATTTTCACGTCGAAAATATATCTCTAAGTCCAAACCGATGCACCACGTAAACTAGGGCAGACCGATGCACCACGTAATATCGGGCAGACCGATGCAGAACGTAAACTCGATCATACCGATGCTTCACGTAATCTCGATCTTACCGATGCACCACGTAAACAAGGGCAGACCGATGCAGAACGTAAAGTAGATCTTACCGATGCACCACGTAATCTCGATCTTACCGATGCACCACGTAATCTCCATCTTACCGATGCACCACGTGAACTGGATCTTACCGATGCAGAACGTGAATTGGATCTTACCGATGCAGAACGTGAATTGGATCTTACCGATGCACCACGTAAACTCGATCATACCGATGCACCACGTAATCTCGGGCAGACCGATGCACAACGTAAATGACGATCGGGACCGGGGCGATCGGTCGTATCTGACACCGCCGGCTCGGTTCTAACATCGTCAATGAGTCGGGGTTGTAAAAAAGGACGTGAACATTTTTCCTTATAAAAATCAAACCCGACCATGGATTTTGATTCTGATTGTTGATTATCGCTACTAGAACATATAAGGAGGCAACCAAATCAAATTTGAGAAAATTCCACGATCAGAAAATTTTTTTCGAAAAAAAAAAAAAATCGTAATCACCTCGGTCATGGCGAGTTATTTTACGTATTTCATTCCACAATCAACGTACAACATAGAAGAAATCATCTCTCTAACTATCCTGGTTCAAAAGTTGTATCGGAACATTTCACGTCGTAATATCTCGCCAAGTCCAGACCTCGGCGATAGGTAGTATCTGACACCGTCCGCTCGGGACTGACATCGACTTGGACTCGGGCTGATGATGGGGAGGCGTTTAAGGACGTGAACATTTTTCCTTATAAAAATTAAAGTCGACAATGAATATTGATTCTGATTACTGATTTCCGCTTTAAAAACACATTAGAAGGCAACCAAATCGAATTTGAGGAAATTCCACGATCAGAAAATTTTTTTCGAAAAAAAAAAAAATCCGAAAAATATTTTTCGATTCCGATTACTGATTTACTCTTTTAGAACACATTAGGAGGCAACCAAATCAAATTTGAGAAAATTCCACAATCAGAAAATTTTTTTCGAAAAAAAAAAAAATTCGAGGACACCTCGGTCATGGCAAGTTATTTCCCACAATCCATTCCCCGATCCACGTACATCCCAGAAAAAATCATCTCTCTAACTATCCTGGTTCAAAAGTTGTATCGGAACATTTTCACGTCGAAAATATATCTCTAAGTCCAAACCGATGCACCACGTAAACTAGGGCAGACCGATGCACCACGTAATATCGGGCAGACCGATGCAGAACGTAAACTCGATCATACCGATGCTTCACGTAATCTCGATCTTACCGATGCACCACGTAAACAAGGGCAGACCGATGCAGAACGTAAAGTAGATCTTACCGATGCACCACGTAATCTCGATCTTACCGATGCACCACGTAATCTCCATCTTACCGATGCACCACGTGAACTGGATCTTACCGATGCAGAACGTGAATTGGATCTTACCGATGCAGAACGTGAATTGGATCTTACCGATGCACCACGTAAACTCGATCATACCGATGCACCACGTAATCTCGGGCAGACCGATGCACAACGTAAATGACGATCGGGACCGGGGCGATCGGTCGTATCTGACACCGCCGGCTCGGTTCTAACATCGTCAATGAGTCGGGGTTGTAAAAAAGGACGTGAACATTTTTCCTTATAAAAATCAAACCCGACCATGGATTTTGATTCTGATTGTTGATTATCGCTACTAGAACATATAAGGAGGCAACCAAATCAAATTTGAGAAAATTCCACGATCAGAAAATTTTTTTCGAAAAAAAAAAAAAATCGTAATCACCTCGGTCATGGCGAGTTATTTTCCGTATTTCATTCCACAATCAACGTACAACATAGAAGAAATCATCTCTCTAACTATCCTGGTTCAAAAGTTGTATCGGAACATTTCACGTCGTAATATCTCGCCAAGTCCAGACCTCGGCGATAGGTAGTATCTGACACCGTCCGCTCGGGACTGACATCGACTTGGACTCGGGCTGATGATGGGGAGGCGTTTAAGGACGTGAACATTTTTCCTTATAAAAATTAAAGTCGACAATGAATATTGATTCTGATTACTGATTTACGCTTTAAAAACACATTAGAAGGCAACCAAATCGAATTTGAGGAAATTCCACGATCAGAAAATTTTTTTCGAAAAAAAAAAAAATCCGAAAAATATTTTTCGATTCCGATTACTGATTTACTCTTTTAGAACACATTAGGAGGCAACCAAATCAAATTTGAGAAAATTCCACAATCAGAAAATTTTTTTCGAAAAAAAAAAAAATTCGAGGACACCTCGGTCATGGCAAGTTATTTCCCACAATCCATTCCCCGATCCACGTACATCCCAGAAAAAATCATCTCTCTAACTATCCTGGTTCAAAAGTTGTATCGGAACATTTTCACGTCGAAAATATATCTCTAAGTCCAAACCGATGCACCACGTAAACTAGGGCAGACCGATGCACCACGTAATATCGGGCAGACCGATGCAGAACGTAAACTCGATCATACCGATGCTTCACGTAATCTCGATCTTACCGATGCACCACGTAAACAAGGGCAGACCGATGCAGAACGTAAAGTAGATCTTACCGATGCACCACGTAATCTCGATCTTACCGATGCACCACGTAATCTCCATCTTACCGATGCACCACGTGAACTGGATCTTACCGATGCACCACGTAATCTCAATCTTACCGATGCACCACGTGAACTGGATCTTACCGATGCAGAACGTGAATTGGATCTTACCGATGCACCACGTAAACTCGATCTTACCGATGCACCACGTAATCTCGATCTTACCGATGCACCACGTGAACTGGATCTTACCGATGCAGAACGTGAATTGGATCTTACCGATGCACCACGTAAACTCGATCTTACCGATGCACCACGTAATCTCAATCTTACCGATGCACCACGTGAACTGGATCTTACCGATGCAGAACGTGAATTGGATCTTACCGATGCACCACGTAAACTCGATCTTACCGATGCACCACGTAATCTCGATCTTACCGATGCACCACGTGAACTGGATCTTACCGATGCAGAACGTGAATTGGATCTTACCGATGCACCACGTAAACTCGATCTTACCGATGCACCACGTAATCTCGATCTTACCGATGCACCACGTGAACTGGATCTTACCGATGCAGAACGTGAATTGGATCTTACCGATGCACCACGTAAACTCGATCTTACCGATGCACCACGTAATCTCAATCTTACCGATGCATCACGTAATCTCGATCTTACCGATGCAGAACGTAAACTCGATCATACCGATGCACCACGTTATCTCGGCAGACCGATGCAGAACGTAAAAAAAAAGCTTACAGCACGCGGTGTTCCCAAGCGGTCACCCATCCAAGTACTAACCGCGCCCGACGCTGCTTGGCTTCAGTGTTCTGACGAGAACTGGCAATTTCAGCGTGGTATGGCCGTAAACAACAAATATAGCGATATTTTCTATGATATCTCACTTTTTGGGAGCGGAAAGGACGTGAACGTTTTTCCTTATAAAAAATGAAATAACTTTTGGATATTAATTCTGATTGTTGATTTAAGTTTTAAGAACACATTAGGACATATCTCAATGAAATTTGAGGGATTTCCGAAATCGAAAAATATTTTTCGAAAAAAAAAAAAAAACCCAGAAGACCTCGGTCATCTCAAGTTTATTTCCATATTCTATTACACAATCAACGTACATCACAAAAGGAACCATCTCTCTAACTATCACAGTTAAATTTTTGTATCGGAACATTTCACGTCGGAATATCTCGCTAAGTCCAGACCGGGGAGATCGGTCGCATCTGACACCGTCCGCTCCGGTCTAACATCGTCTTGGAGTCGGGGTAACGATGGAGAGGCGTTTAAGGACGTGAACATTTTTCCTTATAAAAATTAAAGTCGACAATGAATATTGATTCTGATTACTGATTTACTCTTTTAGTACACATTAGAAGGCAACGCAATCAGATTTGAGGAAATTTCAAGATCAGAAAATTTTTTTCGAAAAAAAAAAAAATTCAAGAACACCTGGGTCATGGCAAGTTATTTCCCACAATCCATTCCACAATCAACGTACAACATAGAAGAAATCATCTCTCTAACTATCCTGGTTCAAAAGTTGTATCGGAACATTTCACGTCGAAATACCTCGCCAAGTCCAGACCGGGGCGATAGGTAGTATCTGACACCGTCCGCTCGGGACTGACATCGACTTGGACTCGGGCTAATGATGGGGAGGCGTTTAAGGACGTGAACATTTTTCCTTATAAAAATTAAAGTCGACAATGAATATTGATTCTGATTACTGATTTACGCTTTAAAAACACATTAGAAGGCAACCAAATCAAATTTGAGGAAATTCCAAAATCAGAAAATTTTTTTTCAAAAAAAAAAAAATCCGAAAAATATTTTTCGATTCTGATTACTGATTTACTCTTTTAGAACACATTAGAAGGCAACGAAATCAAATTTGAGTGAAATCCAAAATCAGAAAATATTTTTCGAAAAAAAAAAAAAATTCGAGAACACCTCGGTCATGGCAAGTTATTTTCCACAATCCATTCCCCAATCAACGTACATCCCAGAAAAAATCATCTCTCTAACTATCCTGGTTCAAAAGTTGTATCGGAACATTTTCACGTCGAAAATATATCTCAGAGTCCAGACCGATGCAGAACGTAAACTCGATCATACCGATGCTTCACGTAATCTCGATCTTACCGATGCACAACGTAAACTAGATCACACCGATGCAGAACGTAAACTCGATCATACCGATGCACCACGTAAACTCAGGCAGACCGATGCAGAACGTGAACTCGATCTTACCGATGCACCACGTAATCTCGATCTTACCGATGCACCACGTAAACTCGGGCAGACCGATGCAGAACGTGAACTCGATCTTACCGATGCACCACGTAAACTAGGGCTGACCGATGCATCACGTAAACGACGATCGAGAGGCGCGAAAGGACGTGAACGTTTTTCATTATAAAAATTGAAATAAATGATAAATAATGATTCTGATTGTTGATTATCATTTTTAATAAGCATTAGGAGGCAACCAAATGAAATTTGA
>NC_059508.1:31911495-31916495 GCF_914767665.1 Harmonia axyridis
CTGCGTGCTTATACGATCGGTCCACGAGATTGCCGGTATGGCCAAACCCGTTCGCCTCTCGTCATGTGGCACTAGCCATGTCGATTGACTTCGACTAGCGCCGCACATCAGTAAGTGCAAGTCCTCGACGAAACGACGTAACAGCCCCCAGTCAGCATGAGACTCAAGCTATATATACATCATCATCATCTCGGACAAAACACCGATCAAAAATGAGAAAGTTTCTAGAAACAATCCCTCGCCAAGGCGTCCATATATAATACGAACCCCCGGCTATCAACTAATTTCTTATACACATTCCATCTCGACCCTTCGCTATACATGTGAATATAACGACACGGTGATTCGAGATTCAACAATATTTGTCGCTCGGAACGAATTGAGTGGTTGCAAATTTTTTGTGAACATAACCCGCAACGGGCAGAGGATCACGATTTTAAGGTTGGTCGCTTAAAGGCCATTCGACTACAAAGAGACGAAGCGGACCGCGACCTCGCTGCATGAGGTTGACGAAAGCGACCCAAGATGCGAAAGCCGAAACCAACACACCTTGCCAGTACCCAAACGCCGAGGTCGGATTCGGGTCTACCACTTACCAACTGAATATCATCCTAAAAAGAACTCCAAACAGTCTAGGACAGGACCCATTCTCCACCCCTTCTATATATGTCAGGAGAACCCCGGATTCCCCTCCAGACACGATTTAGCAAACTTTTCCCGATCGATCCGACCCACCGAGGCCGTTTCGACCGTTCGCCGCGCCTACTAGAGCTGATTTCTTCGGACTCCGATCAGAAAATCCGCCGATGCATGTCGTTAACACCTAGTCCGCCTCGTCCGATCGATCGAGGCCGTTTCGACCGTTCGCCGCGCCTACTAGAGCTGATTTCTTCGGACTCCGATCAGAAAATCCGCCGATGCATGTCGTTAACACCTAGTCCGCCTCGTCCGATCGATCTAGGCCGTCTCGAACCACCCATCGCGCATCGAAAGTCGCATCTCTCGAACTCCGATCCGGAAATCGGCCGATGCATCACGTTAACTATTTCTTATATATCTAATATAATATACATCGAGACGGTAAGAATTCTTTTAATCGAAGATATACATATACTTCTCATCAATATCCAAAAGCTTATCGAAAAATAAATTACTCAACTTTTACGTGAAGAATCGTTCACCCAAACCTTATCCCCTATATATGTCAGGAGAACCCAAGGTTCCCCTCCAGACACGATTTAGCAAACTTTTCCCGATCGATCCGACCCACCGAGGCCGTCTCGACCGTCCGCTGCGCCTACTAGGGCCGATTTCTTCGGACTCCGATCAGAAAATATACCGATGCATGTCGTTAACACCTAGTCCGCCTCGTCCGATCTATCTAAACAGTCTCGACGCACCCAACACTCTTTCAAAGTCGGATTACTCGGACTCAATCTGAAAATGGACCGATGCATGACGTCAACACTTAGCCCGCCTCGTCTGATCTATCTAAGCCATCTCGACCCACCCAACACGCCTTCCAAGTCGGATCACTCGGACTTCGATCTGAAAATCTCCGGACTCATTTTTATGAATATCCCCAGTCAGTAAGAACGTTATTTCGCCAATATATACCAACAATAAACCATATTCCAATAGCTGAACCAAAAATATAATTCCCGATCCAAACGTTCTGCATCGCCCAACGCGACCACCTTCCCTATATATGTCAGGAGAGCACAGGGTTCCCCTCCAGACAACACTTACGCTCTATCCCCGACTCTCGGTCGATCGATAGGCCAGGTCAGCGGTGTCTGTTTCGGCCGAAGCTCGGACTTTGGTCAAAATGTTCCGATACAAAATTTGAACCAAGATAGATACAGATATGATTCCTTCTTAAATATACGTTGATTATCGAACAGAATATGGTAAATATTTTGCGATGACCGAGGATTTCATGAATTTTTTTTTTTTTTCGAAAAAATTTTCTATTATCGGAATTTCCTCAAATTTCATTTGGTTGCCTCCTAATGCTTATTAAAAATGATAACCAACAATCAGAATCATTATTTATCATTTATTTCAATTTTTATAATGAAAAACGTTCACGTCCTTTCGCGCCTCTCGATCGTCGTTTACGTGATGCATCGGTCAGCCCTAGTTTACGTGGTGCATCGGTAAGATCGAGTTCACGTTCTGCATCGGTCTGCCCGAGTTTACGTGGTGCATCGGTAAGATCGAGATTACGTGGTGCATCGGTAAGATCGAGTTCACGTTCTGCATCGGTCTGCCTGAGTTTACGTGGTGCATCGGTATGATCGAGTTTACGTTCTGCATCGGTGTGATCTAGTTTACGTTGTGCATCGGTAAGATCGAGATTACGTGAAGCATCGGTATGATCGAGTTTACGTTCTGCATCGGTCTGGACTCTGAGATATATTTTCGACGTGAAAATGTTCCGATACAACTTTTGAACCAGGATAGTTAGAGAGATGATTTTTTCTGGGATGTACGTTGATTGGGGAATGGATTGTGGAAAATAACTTGCCATGACCGAGGTGTTCTCGAATTTTTTTTTTTTTTCGAAAAATATTTTCTGATTTTGGATTTCACTCAAATTTGATTTCGTTGCCTTCTAATGTGTTCTAAAAGAGTAAATCAGTAATCAGAATCGAAAAATATTTTTCGGATTTTTTTTTTTTTGAAAAAAAATTTTCTGATTTTGGAATTTCCTCAAATTTGATTTGGTTGCCTTCTAATGTGTTTTTAAAGCGTAAATCAGTAATCAGAATCAATATTCATTGTCGACTTTAATTTTTATAAGGAAAAATGTTCACGTCCTTAAACGCCTCCCCATCATTAGCCCGAGTCCAAGTCGATGTCAGTCCCGAGCGGACGGTGTCAGATACTACCTATCGCCCCGGTCTGGACTTGGCGAGGTATTTCGACGTGAAATGTTCCGATACAACTTTTGAACCAGGATAGTTAGAGAGATGATTTCTTCTATGTTGTACGTTGATTGTGGAATGGATTGTGGGAAATAACTTGCCATGACCCAGGTGTTCTTGAATTTTTTTTTTTTTCGAAAAAAATTTTCTGATCTTGAAATTTCCTCAAATCTGATTGCGTTGCCTTCTAATGTGTACTAAAAGAGTAAATCAGTAATCAGAATCAATATTCATTGTCGACTTTAATTTTTATAAGGAAAAATGTTCACGTCCTTAAACGCCTCTCCATCGTCCACCCCCGACTCCAAGACGATGTTAGACCGGAGCGGACGGTGTCAAATGCGACCGATCTCCCCGGTCTGGACTTAGCGAGATATTCCGACGTGAAATGTTCCGATACAAAAATTTAACTGTGATAGTTAGAGAGATGGTTCCTTTTGTGATGTACGTTGATTGTGTAATAGAATATGGAAATAAACTTGAGATGACCGAGGTCTTCTGGGATTTTTTTTTTTTTTCGAAAAATATTTTTCGATTTCGGAAATCCCTCAAATTTCATTGAGATATGTCCTAATGTGTTCTTAAAACTTAAATCAACAATCAGAATTAATATCCAAAAGTTATTTCATTTTTTATAAGGAAAAACGTTCACGTCCTTTCCGCTCCCAAAAAGTGAGATATCATAGAAAATATCGCTATATTTGTTGTTTACGGCCATACCACGCTGAAATTGCCAGTTCTCGTCAGAACACTGGAGCCAAGCAGCGTCGGGCGCGGTTAGTACTTGGATGGGTGACCGCTTGGGAACACCGCGTGCTGTAAGCTTTTTTTTTACGTTCTGCATCGGTCTGCCGAGATAACGTGGTGCATCGGTATGATCGAGTTTACGTTCTGCATCGGTAAGATCGAGATTACGTGATGCATCGGTAAGATTGAGATTACGTGGTGCATCGGTAAGATCGAGTTTACGTGGTGCATCGGTAAGATCCAATTCACGTTCTGCATCGGTAAGATCCAGTTCACGTGGTGCATCGGTAAGATCGAGATTACGTGGTGCATCGGTAAGATCGAGTTTACGTGGTGCATCGGTAAGATCCAATTCACGTTCTGCATCGGTAAGATCCAGTTCACGTGGTGCATCGGTAAGATTGAGATTACGTGGTGCATCGGTAAGATCGAGTTTACGTGGTGCATCGGTAAGATCCAATTCACGTTCTGCATCGGTAAGATCCAGTTCACGTGGTGCATCGGTAAGATTGAGATTACGTGGTGCATCGGTAAGATCGAGTTTACGTGGTGCATCGGTAAGATCCAATTCACGTTCTGCATCGGTAAGATCCAGTTCACGTGGTGCATCGGTAAGATCGAGATTACGTGGTGCATCGGTAAGATCGAGTTTACGTGGTGCATCGGTAAGATCCAATTCACGTTCTGCATCGGTAAGATCCAGTTCACGTGGTGCATCGGTAAGATTGAGATTACGTGGTGCATCGGTAAGATCCAGTTCACGTGGTGCATCGGTAAGATGGAGATTACGTGGTGCATCGGTAAGATCGAGATTACGTGGTGCATCGGTAAGATCTACTTTACGTTCTGCATCGGTCTGCCCTTGTTTACGTGGTGCATCGGTAAGATCGAGATTACGTGAAGCATCGGTATGATCGAGTTTACGTTCTGCATCGGTCTGCCCGATATTACGTGGTGCATCGGTCTGCCCTAGTTTACGTGGTGCATCGGTTTGGACTTAGAGATATATTTTCGACGTGAAAATGTTCCGATACAACTTTTGAACCAGGATAGTTAGAGAGATGATTTTTTCTGGGATGTACGTGGATCGGGGAATGGATTGTGGGAAATAACTTGCCATGACCGAGGTGTCCTCGAATTTTTTTTTTTTCGAAAAAAATTTTCTGATTGTGGAATTTTCTCAAATTTGATTTGGTTGCCTCCTAATGTGTTCTAAAAGAGTAAATCAGTAATCGGAATCGAAAAATATTTTTCGGATTTTTTTTTTTTTCGAAAAAAATTTTCTGATCGTGGAATTTCCTCAAATTCGATTTGGTTGCCTTC
>NC_059508.1:31928995-31938995 GCF_914767665.1 Harmonia axyridis
GATAGATACAGATATGATTCCTTCTTAAATATACGTTGATTATCGAACAGAATATGGTAAATATTTTGCGATGACCGAGGATTTCATGAATTTTTTTTTTTTTTCGAAAAAATTTTCTATTATCGGAATTTCCTCAAATTTCATTTGGTTGCCTCCTAATGCTTATTAAAAATGATAACCAACAATCAGAATCATTATTTATCATTTATTTCAATTTTTATAATGAAAAACGTTCACGTCCTTTCGCGCCTCTCGATCGTCGTTTACGTGATGCATCGGTCAGCCCTAGTTTACGTGGTGCATCGGTAAGATCGAGTTCACGTTCTGCATCGGTCTGCCCGAGTTTACGTGGTGCATCGGTAAGATCGAGATTACGTGGTGCATCGGTAAGATCGAGTTCACGTTCTGCATCGGTCTGCCTGAGTTTACGTGGTGCATCGGTATGATCGAGTTTACGTTCTGCATCGGTGTGATCTAGTTTACGTTGTGCATCGGTAAGATCGAGATTACGTGAAGCATCGGTATGATCGAGTTTACGTTCTGCATCGGTCTGGACTCTGAGATATATTTTCGACGTGAAAATGTTCCGATACAACTTTTGAACCAGGATAGTTAGAGAGATGATTTTTTCTGGGATGTACGTTGATTGGGGAATGGATTGTGGAAAATAACTTGCCATGACCGAGGTGTTCTCGAATTTTTTTTTTTTTTCGAAAAATATTTTCTGATTTTGGATTTCACTCAAATTTGATTTCGTTGCCTTCTAATGTGTTCTAAAAGAGTAAATCAGTAATCAGAATCGAAAAATATTTTTCGGATTTTTTTTTTTTTGAAAAAAAATTTTCTGATTTTGGAATTTCCTCAAATTTGATTTGGTTGCCTTCTAATGTGTTTTTAAAGCGTAAATCAGTAATCAGAATCAATATTCATTGTCGACTTTAATTTTTATAAGGAAAAATGTTCACGTCCTTAAACGCCTCCCCATCATTAGCCCGAGTCCAAGTCGATGTCAGTCCCGAGCGGACGGTGTCAGATACTACCTATCGCCCCGGTCTGGACTTGGCGAGGTATTTCGACGTGAAATGTTCCGATACAACTTTTGAACCAGGATAGTTAGAGAGATGATTTCTTCTATGTTGTACGTTGATTGTGGAATGGATTGTGGGAAATAACTTGCCATGACCCAGGTGTTCTTGAATTTTTTTTTTTTTCGAAAAAAATTTTTTGATTTTGAAATTTCCCCAAATCTGATTGCGTTGCCTTCTAATGTGTTCTAAAAGAGTAAATCAGTAATCAGAATCAATATTCATTGTCGACTTTAATTTTTATAAGGAAAAATGTTCACGTCCTTAAACGCCTCTCCATCGTTACCCCGACTCCAAGACGATGTTAGACCGGAGCGGACGGTGTCAAATGCGACCGATCTCCCCGGTCTGGACTTAGCGAGATATTCCGACGTGAAATGTTCCGATACAAAAATTTAACTGTGATAGTTAGAGAGATGGTTCCTTTTGTGATGTACGTTGATTGTGTAATAGAATATGGAAATAAACTTGAGATGACCGAGGTCTTCTGGGATTTTTTTTTTTTTTCGAAAAATATTTTTCGATTTCGGAAATCCCTCAAATTTCATTGAGATATGTCCTAATGTGTTCTTAAAACTTAAATCAACAATCAGAATTAATATCCAAAAGTTATTTCATTTTTTATAAGGAAAAACGTTCACGTCCTTTCCGCTCCCAAAAAGTGAGATATCATAGAAAATATCGCTATATTTGTTGTTTACGGCCATACCACGCTGAAATTGCCAGTTCTCGTCAGAACACTGAAGCCAAGCAGCGTCGGGCGCGGTTAGTACTTGGATGGGTGACCGCTTGGGAACACCGCGTGCTGTAAGCTTTTTTTTTACGTTCTGCATCGGTCTGCCGAGATAACGTGGTGCATCGGTATGATCGAGTTTACGTTCTGCATCGGTAAGATCGAGATTACGTGATGCATCGGTAAGATTGAGATTACGTGGTGCATCGGTAAGATCGAGTTTACGTGGTGCATCGGTAAGATCCAATTCACGTTCTGCATCGGTAAGATCCAGTTCACGTGGTGCATCGGTAAGATCGAGATTACGTGGTGCATCGGTAAGATCGAGTTTACGTGGTGCATCGGTAAGATCCAATTCACGTTCTGCATCGGTAAGATCCAGTTCACGTGGTGCATCGGTAAGATTGAGATTACGTGGTGCATCGGTAAGATCGAGTTTACGTGGTGCATCGGTAAGATCCAATTCACGTTCTGCATCGGTAAGATCCAGTTCACGTGGTGCATCGGTAAGATTGAGATTACGTGGTGCATCGGTAAGATCGAGTTTACGTGGTGCATCGGTAAGATCCAATTCACGTTCTGCATCGGTAAGATCCAGTTCACGTGGTGCATCGGTAAGATCGAGATTACGTGGTGCATCGGTAAGATCGAGTTTACGTGGTGCATCGGTAAGATCCAATTCACGTTCTGCATCGGTAAGATCCAGTTCACGTGGTGCATCGGTAAGATTGAGATTACGTGGTGCATCGGTAAGATCCAGTTCACGTGGTGCATCGGTAAGATGGAGATTACGTGGTGCATCGGTAAGATCGAGATTACGTGGTGCATCGGTAAGATCTACTTTACGTTCTGCATCGGTCTGCCCTTGTTTACGTGGTGCATCGGTAAGATCGAGATTACGTGAAGCATCGGTATGATCGAGTTTACGTTCTGCATCGGTCTGCCCGATATTACGTGGTGCATCGGTCTGCCCTAGTTTACGTGGTGCATCGGTTTGGACTTAGAGATATATTTTCGACGTGAAAATGTTCCGATACAACTTTTGAACCAGGATAGTTAGAGAGATGATTTTTTCTGGGATGTACGTGGATCGGGGAATGGATTGTGGGAAATAACTTGCCATGACCGAGGTGTCCTCGAATTTTTTTTTTTTTCGAAAAAATTTTTCCCCATACCCAAAATCGCTCCGTAGAGATAGTTGTGGAATTTGTGAACGTTAAAACTGACCTGTGAAAGTGACCGTTGTGTTAGACCAGACGGCGCCAAGCCGCATTCCAGAGCCAAGAATAGACTGAGTGAGTGACGAAATTTTACCTGCTCGGGTCCGAAAGGCCCTGAAACGGCCGAGTTTCGCGTGAAACCGACCGCTTTTGAATTCCTTTTTGAAAGGAATTTCAAAAATTTTATCAGAACTTTATTAAAATGATGGACGACCAGGAAATGAAACTCCCTTCAGATTCATCTGATAATGAAACTGACCCCCCGAGAGTCGCCAAAAAGAGAAGTCGAGTTGGAGATGTGGAAAACCCAAACTTCACGCATCCAACAACATCTATCAGGAAAAGGAAGGACAAAAAGACAATCCCTGTAGAAATCAAAAATAAATTTAACTACCTCAATCCAAATGAGGTAGAAGTCAATGCAGCAACCGTTGAAATTAGAAAAAATCAACGGAAACCCCCGCCAATAGTGGTCAACGGCGTTTTCAAAAAACATAACAAAACGGTGGCCGACATAACGAAAGTTATAAATGGCAAATTTTATATTAAATACAGTGCCATGAACTCCACCGTCTACACCGAGACGGTAGAAGACAGAAAGAAACTAGAAAAATATTTTGATGAAAACGACGTGAAATACCACACCTACACCCCAAGGGAAGAAAAAACCCATGCATTTACGCTGAGGGGACTGGATTCTGATCCAGACCTGGAAGAAATTAAAACTGAACTCCAGGAACTAGGAATTCCGGTTGTGGAAATCCACAAACTAAAAGCAACGAAATCACCGGCGTACATGGTCGTCACCGGAAATACGATAACGCTCCGGAAAATACAGAAGGAAGTCCGCGTTATTAATTATACAGCCGTTCGGTGGAACAAGTACTACACAAAAAGGGAAGTAATCCAATGTCACAACTGCCAGATGTGGGGACATGCCACGGCCAACTGCCATAGGACCCCAAACTGCCTCAAGTGCGCGGAAAATCACGCGACTCGCGAGTGCCCAAAATCAATGAATACGCCGGCAAAGTGCGCGAACTGTTTCGGGAGTCACCCCGCAAACAGTACCGAGTGCGCGATTTACGTGAACATCTGCAACCGCAGGGCGAGGAACGCCAAAACCGCCGCCCCTGCCGCCCCCAAAGTTTACCGCGAAGCTCCAATCCCGGCCGTGAATGTCTGGGAAGAAAGGAGAAAGGCCCAAGAGGCCAAACAAAAACCGGTAAGTGGCATGGCCAACCCCCAAACCACCCCCAAAACCCCAACTTCCCCCCCAACAAACAAAACTCATGACACAAATAACACAAATAACTTCCAAAACGCGTTTTACGAGCTGAAAAGCGAGTTCAACAGACTTAATCAATACGTGGACATACGACAACTACTGACAGACGTCAAAAGACTCAACCAGCAGCTGCAAAATGCAAGCCCCGCCGAAAGAAAGTACGTCATACTGGAATTCTTCCTCAATTTAAATGACTAAGTCATTAAAAATCGCGACTTGGAACGCGAATGGAGTCTCCCAAAAATTCCTGGAGATCTCCAATTTTCTAAATTACAACCAAATAGACATACTGACTATCAACGAGACAAAACTGAAAAACAACCACAAATTTTTCATTAAAGGATACCAGACATATAGGCAAGACAGACAAGACAACTCTGGATTCGGTGGAATCGCTATCCTAGTAAAGAACATTATCGCATCCACCATTTTGCCTACCATCAACTGCACAATAGAGAACGCTAGCGTCCAGATTGATGGCAACTTAATCATAACGGCGGTGTATAATAGCCCCAGTCGCAAATTCAGTACCAACTGTCTAAGATTCCTATTTTCTAGGAAAAATAAAGTAATAGTTCTAGGCGATCTAAATGCTAAACACGAAGAATGGAACTGCAACTGCAGAAACACCAATGGAAATCGTCTATTCAGTTTCCTTGAAGCTAATGATGACGTAATTTTGAACATCCCTAACGGACACACTCATTTTCCAGACAATGGAAAAGCTCCGAGTACTATCGATTTAATACTCACTAAGAATATTAACTTGAATAGTATCCCGGACGCGAGTTGTCAGTTAGGGTCCGATCATAATCCAGTGATCTTCTCGGTCAATTATAGCAGCGAAAGAAACCCAACAAAATTAGTGTACGACTATTCGAACGCTGATTGGGCAAAATTTCGTACAATATTAGATAGTAAAATAACTATCAACAATAAAATCGAAACTGCTTCCGACATCGAACGGGAAATTGAAAAGTTTACGAAGGCCCTCAAGTACGCCCGCGATAAAACAATTTCCAAAAAACCGAGAGCTGAAGTAGCAGAAAAACTACCAGCCCATATTATCGACTTGATCAAGTTCAGGAATAAAATCAGAAAAAGGTGGCAATCCCACCAAAGACAAGTCGATAAAACACTCTTAAACTCATACACCCGCGAAATCCGAAACCACATAAAAATTTTCCAGAACGAAAGATGGGAACAGAAAATCTCCAGGCTAAATTCTAATAACAAAGATCTCTGGAAAACAGTCAAATCCAGTATTCAAAAATTCTCCCAAGTTCCCATCTTGGTCCAAAATTCCGCGAATTACATCACCGATAAAGAAAAAGCGGACGTACTTGCGGAAAACTTCGAAACCGCTCACCACATATCCCAGACCGATAGTCCAGAACAAGCAGACATACGGAAAAGAGTGGAAGACTTTATAAATTCGAACCGCTTCGTAAAGCCCGAAAATCATCTATTAACAAATCCATCGGAAATACGGGACGAAATTAAAAAGCTTCCACTAAACAAAGCTCCAGGAAAGGACGAAGTGGACAATAGACTGATCCGGAACCTATCCAGAAAGGCCATAGTTCAACTGAACTACATCATAAACGCTGTATTCAAATTTCAACACTGGCCTAGCTGTTGGAAAACAGCAGTAGTAACCCCTATCCCCAAAGCCGGGAAAGTCACAACTTCTCCCGGCAACTACCGTCCGATCAGTCTACTGTCTAACCTCAGCAAGCTGACCGAGAAAATCCTGTTAGGAAAAATAAAACATGTAATGAAAAACAATAAAATTCGCGATGACCATCAATTTGGCTTCAAGGAAAAACACAGCTCGACACAGCAAATCTGCCGAATCGTAGTTGACGTAATAAATAGTTTCAATAATAAAAACCACACGGTCATGCTCCTCCTCGACATCGAAAAGGCGTTCGACAAAGTTTGGATAGAGGGGCTGACCTACAAATTAATAAAACTTAAATTCCCGAAATTCCTCATAAAGACCATTTACTCATATCTCAATAACAGAAAATTCATAGTACGCGTAGGGAATGAAACATCCGCGCCCAAAAATATAAAAGCAGGAATTGTGCAGGGATCAGTCCTTGGACCTAGATTATTCAATATCTACGTCCAGGATATCCCGAAACAAAACAAAACAAAAATCGCCCTCTTCGCGGATGACACGGCCATATATGCCCACTCATCCAGCGCTGAAGACGCCAATCGCGAGCTGAAAAACCATCTCGAAGTACTTATCAATTACTTCGACAGATGGAAAATAAAACTGAATGAGACCAAAGCAGAGCAGATCGTGTTTAGCAGAAGACGGAATGAAAAAGTAATCTTAGACAAATTAAAAATCAATAATACGGAAATTGCTCCAAAAAGCTCCGTTAAGTACCTGGGCATTGAATTGGACGAAAGGCTAAATTTCCACCGCCATATCAAAGCACAAATCCATAAAGGATACGCCATCAAAAAGATACTGCATCCTCTATTGTGCAGTAAAAGTATGCTGAATGAAAAAAACAAATTGCTCATTTACAAAACATACATCCGGCCAGTAGTCACATACGCTGCGCCGGCATTTTGTCACCTTAGGCCCTTTCCAATAAGGCCCATCCAAAACCTTCAAAACAAAATCCTAAGATTGGCCTTGAGCAAGCCGTATTACACTAGGATATCCAAACTACATGAACTCGCGGATATTCCAACCATCCGCGAGTACCTAAACAAAGTATCTAGCGATTTCTACGAATTCCAGTGTAAATCCAACGCACTGACAAGACAAATTACGAAAACGCGACTCCACGCATCCCCTCACCCCCTCCCGTACCAATTCCTTCCCATATTCCTTAAACCTCCCTAAAAACCCACCCCAAACACCCAAAAACCCCTATGAAAACCGCCATCTTCCAAGACCGGCCATGTCACATACCGACATTTTGAAAAATATGTCTTGACGACGAATCACAACGAAAGGTAGCGGCAGCCAATGCGAATGGCGTATCCATCGCCCTGTTATCGTAACAACCAATCGGTCCTACGGGTACTAGACCCAACAGCGACACGAACGGTGCTACGAGAAATGGGGACTGGCCACGACTAGCAAATGGCGGCCGTTAGCTGAATTGAGAATCGCCGTTTAGCATAACGGGAACCCCTTCCCAGACATGTATATAAAATTGTATATAAAAATTTGTAAATGATAAAACTGTACATAACTGTATATATATCCCCAACCCACCCCCCATCCCTCCCCAAATTACTTATATCAGGTTTTTTATTCCTAAATTTTTCCTGAAAATCCCCTATTATAATAAAATAAATAAATATACGATATCAAACAAAAATTCCCAAACACCCTGAAATTACTTAAAAATTTTTTATTATATGTATATGAAATGTAACTGATAATACCAGAATTATCTGGTAGGAACTGTATATAAACCCTTATTGTTGATTAACATGGCCTATATAGGCACATATCTGTAACTATCACAAAGACAAATAAAGACCATTTGAATTGAATTGAATTGAACACTGAAGCCAAGCAGCGTCGGGCGCGGTTAGTACTTGGATGGGTGACCGCTTGGGAACACCGCGTGCTGTAAGCTTTTTTTTTACGTTCTGCATCGGTCTGCCGAGATAACGTGGTGCATCGGTATGATCGAGTTTACGTTCTGCATCGGTAAGATCGAGATTACGTGATGCATCGGTAAGATTGAGATTACGTGGTGCATCGGTAAGATCGAGTTTACGTGGTGCATCGGTAAGATCCAATTCACGTTCTGCATCGGTAAGATCCAGTTCACGTGGTGCATCGGTAAGATCGAGATTACGTGGTGCATCGGTAAGATCGAGTTTACGTGGTGCATCGGTAAGATCCAATTCACGTTCTGCATCGGTAAGATCCAGTTCACGTGGTGCATCGGTAAGATTGAGATTACGTGGTGCATCGGTAAGATCGAGTTTACGTGGTGCATCGGTAAGATCCAATTCACGTTCTGCATCGGTAAGATCCAGTTCACGTGGTGCATCGGTAAGATTGAGATTACGTGGTGCATCGGTAAGATCGAGTTTACGTGGTGCATCGGTAAGATCCAATTCACGTTCTGCATCGGTAAGATCCAGTTCACGTGGTGCATCGGTAAGATCGAGATTACGTGGTGCATCGGTAAGATCGAGTTTACGTGGTGCATCGGTAAGATCCAATTCACGTTCTGCATCGGTAAGATCCAGTTCACGTGGTGCATCGGTAAGATTGAGATTACGTGGTGCATCGGTAAGATCCAGTTCACGTGGTGCATCGGTAAGATGGAGATTACGTGGTGCATCGGTAAGATCGAGATTACGTGGTGCATCGGTAAGATCTACTTTACGTTCTGCATCGGTCTGCCCTTGTTTACGTGGTGCATCGGTAAGATCGAGATTACGTGAAGCATCGGTATGATCGAGTTTACGTTCTGCATCGGTCTGCCCGATATTACGTGGTGCATCGGTCTGCCCTAGTTTACGTGGTGCATCGGTTTGGACTTAGAGATATATTTTCGACGTGAAAATGTTCCGATACAACTTTTGAACCAGGATAGTTAGAGAGATGATTTTTTCTGGGATGTACGTGGATCGGGGAATGGATTGTGGGAAATAACTTGCCATGACCGAGGTGTCCTCGAATTTTTTTTTTTTTCGAAAAAAATTTTCTGATTGTGGAATTTTCTCAAATTTGATTTGGTTGCCTCCTAATGTGTTCTAAAAGAGTAAATCAGTAATCGGAATCGAAAAATATTTTTCGGATTTTTTTTTTTTTCGAAAAAAATTTTCTGATCGTGGAATTTCCTCAAATTCGATTTGGTTGCCTTCTAATGTGTTTTTAAAGCGTAAATCAGTAATCAGAATCAATATTCATTGTCGACTTTAATTTTTATAAGGAAAAATGTTCACGTCCTTAAACGCCTCCCCATCATCAGCCCGAGTCCAAGTCGATGTCAGTCCCGAGCGGACGGTGTCAGATACTACCTATCGCCGAGGTCTGGACTTGGCGAGATATTACGACGTGAAATGTTCCGATACAACTTTTGAACCAGGATAGTTAGAGAGATGATTTCTTCTATGTTGTACGTTGATTGTGGAATGAAATACGGAAAATAACTCGCCATGACCGAGGTGATTACGATTTTTTTTTTTTTTCGAAAAAAATTTTCTGATCGTGGAATTTTCTCAAATTTGATTTGGTTGCCTCCTTATATGTTCTAGTAGCGATAATCAACAATCAGAATCAAAATCCATGGTCGGGTTTGATTTTTATAAGGAAAAATGTTCACGTCCTTTTTTACAACCCCGACTCATTGACGATGTTAGAACCGAGCCGGCGGTGTCAGATACGACCGATCGCCCCGGTCCCGATCGTCATTTACGTTGTGCATCGGTCTGCCCGAGATTACGTGGTGCATCGGTCTGGACTTAGAGATATATTTTCGACGTGAAAATGTTCCGATACAACTTTTGAACTAGGATAGTTAGAGAGATGATTTTTTCTGGGATGTACGTTGATTGGGGAATGGATTGTGGGAAATAACTTGCCATGACCGAGGTGTTCTCGAATTTTTTTTTTTTTTTCGAAAAAAATTTTCTGATTGTGGAATTTTCTCAAATTTGATTTGGTTGCCTC
>NC_059508.1:31943995-31946495 GCF_914767665.1 Harmonia axyridis
TGCAGGGGGTAGCTCCAGCGTGGGTATAATGGTGACCCAGATATTTAAATGTTTCTGTAACAGACTTGATCGGTGGTATCGGCTTTCCGTCCACGTAGAATTTAGGGGTTGGGTGGAGGTATAATTTCTTCTTAGAAGGTACAACTGCTAGTGTCAGAGAGGTGCACTTTTCGGGGTTCAGCGTGAGAGACCGGTCATCGAAGAATCTACATGCGTACCTAAGGAGAAACTGTGCGTCCTTGGTATTTTCGGCCATTAGGAGGAGATCGTCAGCGTACCCCAAGACTGACAGGTTAGTCTCGCCAATCTGGATACCCTTCCTGATCTTCAGCGAGGTCATTAGTTCGTCCAGGACCATATTGAAAAGAATCGGCGATAGAGGGTCACCCTGTTTAACACCTCTACATATGTTCACTGAACCGACCTCCATCCCCGCACAAAATATAGTGGTCTTCTGGTCTTCGAAGTTAGCCATTATGTATCTCGACGTGCCCCCATCCACTCCGAACCTCCGCAGCGCTCTCAGGATGGACGAGTGAGAGACGCTGTCAAATGCCTTCCTTAAGTCCAAGGTTATCAGAGTTGCTGGTTTTCCTGATTTCCTTCTACCCTTTATGATTGTCTGAAGGGTGATGTTATTAGCGAAACATCCGTCTACGCTAGTGAATCCTCTCTGACACTCATCCAAGCCAACCGCCCCAGATAGTCTCTTTGCCATTATTTTATTGATAGTCCTCAGGAGAATAGATGTAACAGCAATCGGGCGCCAGTTATTAACGTTCTTCCGGTCTTGATCTCCCTTTGGGATCAAGACCGTTCTGCTGGTGCGCAGCATCTTCGGGACATAACCAGACAGCAGCATCAGGTTGAATAAAAACTCTAAGATGGGCACCGGGATCCTTCTGAGACGCGCAGAGTCTATGCCGTCCGGGCCAGCTGATGTGTTGCCGAATTCCTTGATCGTCTCTAAGATGGTAGTAGAGACGATGGGACTGTAAATCTTACATTGATCGACTTTAGCATCGGTTATTCGAGCGCTGTCTACTGGTGGTCTCGTCTCAAAAATTCTCCTGTACTCATGCAATATATCCTCACCCCTAGGGGTGTCCGCTTGCGAGCCGGAATGCTCGCCGTCCAGAACCTCCCTCGCCAACTGCTTTCTGTTTGTTCTAAACTTATGCTGCATTTGTTTGAACTGTAAAGCTCTCCTCCGTCTTCTGCCAACTTCCTGAGCTGAGGTTTCAGTAGTCCTCAGAGCTCCACCACCCGATTGTCTGCCGTATTTGCGGCAAATCTCATCCATCCATTCATCGAAAGCCTCCCTGCAGCCATCCATCTTCATGCATACGAGCCGACAGACTTCAATCATTCTAGCATCTTCGAAAGCGACGCACATTTCAAGGAGATGTCTTAACACCGGATCCTCCGCTTCCCGCGGAATCTCATCGGAGACGCTCTCTCGCAGAACGGGCTCAATCGGTCCAGGAGCTCCGCTCACAGACACGGTCCGTGTACTCAGGGGGGATCTCAAAGCCTCATCCGGCTCCACCACATCGACAACTAAGGCCGGAACAGGCAGCCGTATTTCGGGCGGATCGTAGACGAATTCCTCGGGCTCAGTTCCCACCTCAAGCGAGGGCCCAGCATCGTCCTCGTATGGCGCAAGGGAAACGGACTCCGCACGCTCCGACAATGCCCGATCTCTTGGAGCAAAAAGTGGCCTAGTACCGACAGGGTTAGAGTAAGCTCTAGACCTGGTGTTCGGTCTAGAGGGACCAGCTGACAATAAGTCCTCCCTTGTGATGATGACTTCATTTTCTATCTCACGTTTGATACGTTCTAGAGTGTTTCTGTATTGCATTCCGTATCTCTTTTTCCTTATACCCTCCTTAGGTCTGTCGATCCTGGATGCCAGATAGTCCAGAAGTCCGTCTCCCTGATAGGTAGCCTCCAGCCTTGCCATCTCCTCAATTTCACCGTCCGTCCAAAACAGACGACGACTGCTGGACTCCACCTCTACATACAACTCCTGATTATACTCCTGCGGATGGGCCATGGAGAGATGTTTTCTCATGGCCATATAGTTCTTAAAGTTCAGGCCGCAGTACTGACACAGCGAGTCAGGGCACTCCACATTGGGTGGCCCCCGGCAGTATTTCCTCTGATGATCCTTCAGACCCCTTTCCGTGACATAGGTTTTGCCACATATACACGGGTGCATAATGAGTTCGCAGCTGTGCGGGATGCAATTAAAACTCTCACACCAGCAATAAACAAAAATCAAGTCTTTATAATTTACGAACACAGAAAATCACGTCCACAACGTTTAAGTCTCTCTCACAAGTTAAAAAAAAAAAAAAACCGTAGGATTGTGTGCCACGGGCGCCAGGGAAGGGAAGTAACGTCGACGGGAAGTTGTCAACTCAGGGGCATATAAGAATCAAGACAGGATTTGATGAATAACCTCCCTCAGTCGTCGTGCCGCATGTATGTTGCTTAT
>NC_059508.1:31953995-31968995 GCF_914767665.1 Harmonia axyridis
CCATGCGATCAGCTTAAAGTTATTCAGAGTCACCAAATTGTACGATGACGAGCGAACCCGCCACCTATTGGTTTTGATCTAATAAAAGCGCTCCTTCCGTTCCCGGTCGGAGCTCTATTTGCATGTATTAGCTCTAGAATTACCACAGTTATCCAAGTAAATGTGGGTACGATCTAAGGAACCATAACTGATTTAATGAGCCTTTCGCGGTTTCACCTTAATTTGGCTTGTACTGAGACATGCATGGCTTAATCTTTGAGACAAGCATATGACTACTGGCAGGATCAACCAGGGAACTGCGTGCTTATACGATCGGTCCACGAGATTGCCGGTATGGCCAAACCCGTTCGCCTCTCGTCATGTGGCACTAGCCATGTCGATTGACTTCGACTAGCGCCGCACATCAGTAAGTGCAAGTCCTCGACGAAACGACGTAACAGCCCCCAGTCAGCATGAGACTCAAGCTATATATACATCATCATCATCTCGGACAAAACACCGATCAAAAATGAGAAAGTTTCTAGAAACAATCCCTCGCCAAGGCGTCCATATATAATACGAACCCCCGGCTATCAACTAATTTCTTATACACATTCCATCTCGACCCTTCGCTATACATGTGAATATAACGACACGGTGATTCGAGATTCAACAATATTTGTCGCTCGGAACGAATTGAGTGGTTGCAAATTTTTTGTGAACATAACCCGCAACGGGCAGAGGATCACGATTTTAAGGTTGGTCGCTTAAAGGCCATTCGACTACAAAGAGACGAAGCGGACCGCGACCTCGCTGCATGAGGTTGACGAAAGCGACCCAAGATGCGAAAGCCGAAACCAACACACCTTGCCAGTACCCAAACGCCGAGGTCGGATTCGGGTCTACCACTTACCAACTGAATATCATCCTAAAAAGAACTCCAAACAGTCTAGGACAGGACCCATTCTCCACCCCTTCTATATATGTCAGGAGAACCCCGGATTCCCCTCCAGACACGATTTAGCAAACTTTTCCCGATCGATCCGACCCACCGAGGCCGTTTCGACCGTTCGCCGCGCCTACTAGAGCTGATTTCTTCGGACTCCGATCAGAAAATCCGCCGATGCATGTCGTTAACACCTAGTCCGCCTCGTCCGATCGATCGAGGCCGTTTCGACCGTTCGCCGCGCCTACTAGAGCTGATTTCTTCGGACTCCGATCAGAAAATCCGCCGATGCATGTCGTTAACACCTAGTCCGCCTCGTCCGATCGATCTAGGCCGTCTCGAACCACCCATCGCGCATCGAAAGTCGCATCTCTCGAACTCCGATCCGGAAATCGGCCGATGCATCACGTTAACTATTTCTTATATATCTAATATAATATACATGGAGACGGTAAGAATTCTTTTAATCGAAGATATACATATACTTCTCATCAATATCCAAAAGCTTATCGAAAAATAAATTACTCAACTTTTACGTGAAGAATCGTTCACCCAAACCTTATCCCCTATATATGTCAGGAGAACCCAAGGTTCCCCTCCAGACACGATTTAGCAAACTTTTCCCGATCGATCCGACCCACCGAGGCCGTCTCGACCGTCCGCTGCGCCTACTAGGGCCGATTTCTTCGGACTCCGATCAGAAAATATACCGATGCATGTCGTTAACACCTAGTCCGCCTCGTCCGATCTATCTAAACAGTCTCGACGCACCCAACACTCTTTCAAAGTCGGATTACTCGGACTCAATCTGAAAATGGACCGATGCATGACGTCAACACTTAGCCCGCCTCGTCTGATCTATCTAAGCCATCTCGACCCACCCAACACGCCTTCCAAGTCGGATCACTCGGACTTCGATCTGAAAATCTCCGGACTCATTTTTATGAATATCCCCAGTCAGTAAGAACGTTATTTCGCCAATATATACCAACAATAAACCATATTCCAATAGCTGAACCAAAAATATAATTCCCGATCCAAACGTTCTGCATCGCCCAACGCGACCACCTTCCCTATATATGTCAGGAGAGCACAGGGTTCCCCTCCAGACAACACTTACGCTCTATCCCCGACTCTCGGTCGATCGATAGGCCAGGTCAGCGGTGTCTGTTTCGGCCGAAGCTCGGACTTTGGTCAAAATGTTCCGATACAAAATTTGAACCAAGATAGATACAGATATGATTCCTTCTTAAATATACGTTGATTATCGAACAGAATATGGTAAATATTTTGCGATGACCGAGGATTTCATGAATTTTTTTTTTTTTTCGAAAAAATTTTCTATTATCGGAATTTCCTCAAATTTCATTTGGTTGCCTCCTAATGCTTATTAAAAATGATAACCAACAATCAGAATCATTATTTATCATTTATTTCAATTTTTATAATGAAAAACGTTCACGTCCTTTCGCGCCTCTCGATCGTCGTTTACGTGATGCATCGGTCAGCCCTAGTTTACGTGGTGCATCGGTAAGATCGAGTTCACGTTCTGCATCGGTCTGCCCGAGTTTACGTGGTGCATCGGTAAGATCGAGATTACGTGGTGCATCGGTAAGATCGAGTTCACGTTCTGCATCGGTCTGCCTGAGTTTACGTGGTGCATCGGTATGATCGAGTTTACGTTCTGCATCGGTGTGATCTAGTTTACGTTGTGCATCGGTAAGATCGAGATTACGTGAAGCATCGGTATGATCGAGTTTACGTTCTGCATCGGTCTGGACTCTGAGATATATTTTCGACGTGAAAATGTTCCGATACAACTTTTGAACCAGGATAGTTAGAGAGATGATTTTTTCTGGGATGTACGTTGATTGGGGAATGGATTGTGGAAAATAACTTGCCATGACCGAGGTGTTCTCGAATTTTTTTTTTTTTTCGAAAAATATTTTCTGATTTTGGATTTCACTCAAATTTGATTTCGTTGCCTTCTAATGTGTTCTAAAAGAGTAAATCAGTAATCAGAATCGAAAAATATTTTTCGGATTTTTTTTTTTTTGAAAAAAAATTTTCTGATTTTGGAATTTCCTCAAATTTGATTTGGTTGCCTTCTAATGTGTTTTTAAAGCGTAAATCAGTAATCAGAATCAATATTCATTGTCGACTTTAATTTTTATAAGGAAAAATGTTCACGTCCTTAAACGCCTCCCCATCATTAGCCCGAGTCCAAGTCGATGTCAGTCCCGAGCGGACGGTGTCAGATACTACCTATCGCCCCGGTCTGGACTTGGCGAGGTATTTCGACGTGAAATGTTCCGATACAACTTTTGAACCAGGATAGTTAGAGAGATGATTTCTTCTATGTTGTACGTTGATTGTGGAATGGATTGTGGGAAATAACTTGCCATGACCCAGGTGTTCTTGAATTTTTTTTTTTTTCGAAAAAAATTTTCTGATCTTGAAATTTCCTCAAATCTGATTGCGTTGCCTTCTAATGTGTACTAAAAGAGTAAATCAGTAATCAGAATCAATATTCATTGTCGACTTTAATTTTTATAAGGAAAAATGTTCACGTCCTTAAACGCCTCTCCATCGTTACCCCGACTCCAAGACGATGTTAGACCGGAGCGGACGGTGTCAAATGCGACCGATCTCCCCGGTCTGGACTTAGCGAGATATTCCGACGTGAAATGTTCCGATACAAAAATTTAACTGTGATAGTTAGAGAGATGGTTCCTTTTGTGATGTACGTTGATTGTGTAATAGAATATGGAAATAAACTTGAGATGACCGAGGTCTTCTGGGATTTTTTTTTTTTTTCGAAAAATATTTTTCGATTTCGGAAATCCCTCAAATTTCATTGAGATATGTCCTAATGTGTTCTTAAAACTTAAATCAACAATCAGAATTAATATCCAAAAGTTATTTCATTTTTTATAAGGAAAAACGTTCACGTCCTTTCCGCTCCCAAAAAGTGAGATATCATAGAAAATATCGCTATATTTGTTGTTTACGGCCATACCACGCTGAAATTGCCAGTTCTCGTCAGAACACTGTGCTGAGAGGTTATACCCAAAATCGCTCCGTAGAGATAGTTGTGGAATTTGTGAACGTTAAAACTGACCTGTGAAAGTGACCGTTGTGTTAGACCAGACGGCGCCAAGCCGCATTCCAGAGCCAAGAATAGACTGAGTGAGTGACGAAATTTTACCTGCTCGGGTCCGAAAGGCCCTGAAACGGCCGAGTTTCGCGTGAAACCGACCGCTTTTGAATTCCTTTTTGAAAGGAATTTCAAAAATTTTATCAGAACTTTATTAAAATGATGGACGACCAGGAAATGAAACTCCCTTCAGATTCATCTGATAATGAAACTGACCCCCCGAGAGTCGCCAAAAAGAGAAGTCGAGTTGGAGATGTGGAAAACCCAAACTTCACGCATCCAACAACATCTATCAGGAAAAGGAAGGACAAAAAGACAATCCCTGTAGAAATCAAAAATAAATTTAACTACCTCAATCCAAATGAGGTAGAAGTCAATGCAGCATCCGTTGAAATTAGAAAAAATCAACGGAAACCCCCGCCAATAGTGGTCAACGGCGTTTTCAAAAAACACAATAAAACGGTGGCCGACATAACGAAAGTTATAAATGGCAAATTTTATATTAAATACAGTGCCATGAACTCCACCGTCTACACCGAGACGGTAGAAGACAGAAAGAAGTTAGAAAAATATTTTGATGAAAACGACGTAAAATACCACACTTACACCCCAAGGGAAGAAAAAACTCATGCTTTTACGCTGAGGGGACTGGATTCTGATCCAGACCTGGAAGAGATTAAAACTGAACTCCAGGAACTAGGAATTCCGGTTGTGGAAATCCACAAACTAAAAGCAACGAAATCACCGGCGTACATGGTCGTCACCGGAAATACGATAACGCTCCGGAAAATACAGAAGGAAGTCCGCGTTATTAATTATACAGCCGTTCGGTGGAACAAGTACTACACAAAAAGGGAAGTAATCCAATGTCACAACTGCCAGATGTGGGGACATGCCACGGCCAACTGCCATAGGACCCCAAACTGCCTCAAGTGCGCGGAAAATCACGCGACTCGCGAGTGCCCAAAATCTATGAATACGCCGGCAAAGTGCGCGAACTGTTTCGGGAGTCACCCCGCAAACAGTACCGAGTGCGCGATTTACGTGAACATCTGCAACCGCAGGGCGAGGAACGCCAAAACCGCCGCCCCTGCCGCCCCCAAAGTTTACCGCGAAGCTCCAATCCCGGCCGTGAATGTCTGGGAAGAAAGGAGAAAGGCCCAAGAGGCCAAACAAAAACCGGTAAGTGGCATGGCCAACCCCCAAACCACCCCCAAAACCCCAACTTCCCCCCCAACAAACAAAACTCATGACACAAATAACACAAATAACTTCCAAAACGCGTTTTACGAGCTGAAAAGCGAGTTCAACAGACTTAATCAATACGTGGACATACGACAACTACTGACAGACGTCAAAAGACTCAACCAGCAGCTGCAAAATGCAAGCCCCGCCGAAAGAAAGTACGTCATACTGGAATTCTTCCTCAATTTAAATGACTAAGTCATTAAAAATCGCGACTTGGAACGCGAATGGAGTCTCCCAAAAATTCCTGGAGATCTCCAATTTTCTAAATTACAACCAAATAGACATACTGACTATCAACGAGACAAAACTGAAAAACAACCACAAATTTTTCATTAAAGGATACCAGACATATAGGCAAGACAGACAAGACAACTCGGGATTCGGTGGAATCGCTATACTAGTAAAGAACATTATCGCATCCACCATTTTGCCTACCATCAACTGCACAATAGAGAACGCTAGCGTCCAGATTGATGGCAACTTAATCATAACGGCGGTGTATAATAGCCCCAGTCGCAAATTCAGTACCAACTGCCTAAGATTCCTATTTTCTAGGAAAAATAAAGTAATAGTTCTAGGCGATCTAAATGCTAAACACGAAGAATGGAACTGCAACTGCAGAAACACCAATGGAAATCGTCTATTCAGTTTCCTTGAAGCTAATGATGACGTAATTTTGAACATCCCTAACGGACACACTCATTTTCCAGACAATGGAAAAGCTCCGAGTACTATCGATTTAATACTCACTAAGAATATTAACTTGAATAGTATCCCGGACGCGAGTTGTCAGTTAGGGTCCGATCATAATCCAGTGATCTTCTCGGTCAATTATAGCAGCGAAAGAAACCCAACAAAATTAGTGTACGACTATTCGAACGCTGATTGGGCAAAATTTCGTACAATATTAGATAGTAAAATAACTATCAACAATAAAATCGAAACTGCTTCCGACATCGAACGGGAAATTGAAAAGTTTACGAAGGCCCTCAAGTACGCCCGCGATAAAACAATTTCCAAAAAACCGAGAGCTGAAGTAGCAGAAAAACTACCAGCCCATATTATCGACTTGATCAAGTTCAGGAATAAAATCAGAAAAAGGTGGCAATCCCACCAAAGACAAGTCGATAAAACACTCTTAAATTCATACACCCGCGAAATCCGAAACCACATAAAAATTTTCCAGAACGAAAGATGGGAACAGAAAATCTCCAGGCTAAATTCTAATAACAAAGATCTCTGGAAAACAGTCAAATCCAGTATTCAAAAATTCTCCCAAGTTCCCATCTTGGTCCAAAATTCCGCGAATTACATCACCGATAAAGAAAAAGCGGACGTACTTGCGGAAAACTTCGAAACCGCTCACCACATATCCCAGACCGATAGTCCAGAACAAGCAGACATACGGAAAAGAGTGGAAGACTTTATAAATTCGAACCGCTTCGTAAAGCCCGAAAATCATCTATTAACAAATCCATCGGAAATACGGGACGAAATTAAAAAGCTTCCACTAAACAAAGCGCCAGGAAAGGACGAAGTGGACAATAGACTGATCCGGAACCTATCCAGAAAGGCCATAGTTCAACTGAACTACATCATAAACGCTGTATTCAAATTTCAACACTGGCCTAGCTGTTGGAAAACAGCAGTAGTAACCCCTATCCCCAAAGCCGGGAAAGTCACAACTTCTCCCGGCAACTACCGTCCGATCAGTCTACTGTCTAACCTCAGCAAGCTGACCGAGAAAATCCTGTTAGGAAAAATAAAACATGTAATGAAAAACAATAAAATTCGCGATGACCATCAATTTGGCTTCAAGGAAAAACACAGCTCGACACAGCAAATCTGCCGAATCGTAGTCGACGTAATAAATAGTTTCAATAATAAAAACCACACGGTCATGCTCCTCCTCGACATCGAAAAGGCGTTCGACAAAGTTTGGATAGAGGGGCTGACCTACAAATTAATAAAACTTAAATTCCCGAAATTCCTCATAAAGACCATTTACTCATATCTCAATAACAGAAAATTCATAGTACGCGTAGGGAATGAAACATCCGCGCCCAAAAATATAAAAGCAGGAATTGTGCAGGGATCAGTCCTTGGACCTAGATTATTCAATATCTACGTCCAGGATATCCCGAAACATAACAAAACAAAAATCGCCCTCTTCGCGGATGACACGGCCATATATGCCCACTCATCCAGCGCTGAAGACGCCAATCGCGAGCTGAAAAACCATCTCGAAGTACTTATCAATTACTTCGACAGATGGAAAATAAAACTGAATGAGACCAAAGCAGAGCAGATCGTGTTTAGCAGAAGACGGAATGAAAAAGTAATCTTAGACAAATTAAAAATCAATAATACGGAAATTGTTCCAAAAAGCTCCGTTAAGTACCTGGGCATTGAATTGGACGAAAGGCTAAATTTCCACCGCCATATCAAAGCACAAATCCATAAAGGATACGCCATCAAAAAGATACTGCATCCTCTATTGTGCAGTAAAAGTATGCTGAATGAAAAAAACAAATTGCTCATTTACAAAACATACATCCGGCCAGTAGTCACATACGCTGCGCCGGCATTTTGTCACCTTAGGCCCTTTCCAATAAGGCCCATTCAAAACCTTCAAAACAAAATCCTAAGATTGGCCTTGAGCAAGCCGTATTACACTAGGATATCCAAACTACATGAACTCGCGGATATTCCAACCATCCGCGAGTACCTAAACAAAGTATCTAGCGATTTCTACGAATTCCAGTGTAAATCCAACGCACTGACAAGACAAATTACGAAAACGCGACTCCACGCATCCCCTCACCCCCTCCCGTACCAATTCCTTCCCATATTCCTTAAACCTCCCTAAAAACCCACCCCAAACACCCAAAAACCCCTATGAAAACCGCCATCTTCCAAGACCGGCCATGTCACATACCGACATTTTGAAAAATATGTCTTGACGACGAATCACAACGAAAGGTAGCGGCAGCCAATGCGAATGGCGTATCCATCGCCCTGTTATCGTAACAACCAATCGGTCCTACGGGTACTAGACCCAACAGCGACACGAACGGTGCTACGAGAAATGGGGACTGGCCACGACTAGCAAATGGCGGCCGTTAGCTGAATTGAGAATCGCCGTTTAGCATAACGGGAACCCCTTCCCAGACATGTATATAAAATTGTATATAAAAAATTTGTAAATGATTAAAACTGTACATAACTGTATATATATCCCCAACCCACCCCCCCCCCCTCCCCCAATTACTTATATCAGGGTTTTTATTCCTAAATTTTTCCTGAAAATCCCCTATTATAATAAAATAAATAAATATATGATATCAAACAAAAATTCCCAAACACCCTGAAATTACTTAAAAATTTTTTATTATATGTATATGAAATGTAACTGATAATACCAGAATTATCTGGTAGGAACTGTATATAAACCCTTACTGTTGATTAACATGGCCTATATAGGCACATATCTGTAACTATCACAAAGACAAATAAAGCCCATTTGAAATTGAAATTGAAATTGAACACTGAAGCCAAGCAGCGTCGGGCGCGGTTAGTACTTGGATGGGTGACCGCTTGGGAACACCGCGTGCTGTAAGCTTTTTTTTTACGTTCTGCATCGGTCTGCCGAGATAACGTGGTGCATCGGTATGATCGAGTTTACGTTCTGCATCGGTAAGATCGAGATTACGTGATGCATCGGTAAGATTGAGATTACGTGGTGCATCGGTAAGATCGAGTTTACGTGGTGCATCGGTAAGATCCAATTCACGTTCTGCATCGGTAAGATCCAGTTCACGTGGTGCATCGGTAAGATCGAGATTACGTGGTGCATCGGTAAGATCGAGTTTACGTGGTGCATCGGTAAGATCCAATTCACGTTCTGCATCGGTAAGATCCAGTTCACGTGGTGCATCGGTAAGATTGAGATTACGTGGTGCATCGGTAAGATCGAGTTTACGTGGTGCATCGGTAAGATCCAATTCACGTTCTGCATCGGTAAGATCCAGTTCACGTGGTGCATCGGTAAGATTGAGATTACGTGGTGCATCGGTAAGATCGAGTTTACGTGGTGCATCGGTAAGATCCAATTCACGTTCTGCATCGGTAAGATCCAGTTCACGTGGTGCATCGGTAAGATCGAGATTACGTGGTGCATCGGTAAGATCGAGTTTACGTGGTGCATCGGTAAGATCCAATTCACGTTCTGCATCGGTAAGATCCAGTTCACGTGGTGCATCGGTAAGATTGAGATTACGTGGTGCATCGGTAAGATCCAGTTCACGTGGTGCATCGGTAAGATGGAGATTACGTGGTGCATCGGTAAGATCGAGATTACGTGGTGCATCGGTAAGATCTACTTTACGTTCTGCATCGGTCTGCCCTTGTTTACGTGGTGCATCGGTAAGATCGAGATTACGTGAAGCATCGGTATGATCGAGTTTACGTTCTGCATCGGTCTGCCCGATATTACGTGGTGCATCGGTCTGCCCTAGTTTACGTGGTGCATCGGTTTGGACTTAGAGATATATTTTCGACGTGAAAATGTTCCGATACAACTTTTGAACCAGGATAGTTAGAGAGATGATTTTTTCTGGGATGTACGTGGATCGGGGAATGGATTGTGGGAAATAACTTGCCATGACCGAGGTGTCCTCGAATTTTTTTTTTTTTTCGAAAAAAATTTTCTGATTGTGGAATTTTCTCAAATTTGATTTGGTTGCCTCCTAATGTGTTCTAAAAGAGTAAATCAGTAATCGGAATCGAAAAATATTTTTCGGATTTTTTTTTTTTTCGAAAAAAATTTTCTGATCGTGGAATTTCCTCAAATTCGATTTGGTTGCCTTCTAATGTGTTTTTAAAGCGTAAATCAGTAATCAGAATCAATATTCATTGTCGACTTTAATTTTTATAAGGAAAAATGTTCACGTCCTTAAACGCCTCCCCATCATCAGCCCGAGTCCAAGTCGATGTCAGTCCCGAGCGGACGGTGTCAGATACTACCTATCGCCGAGGTCTGGACTTGGCGAGATATTACGACGTGAAATGTTCCGATACAACTTTTGAACCAGGATAGTTAGAGAGATGATTTCTTCTATGTTGTACGTTGATTGTGGAATGAAATACGGAAAATAACTCGCCATGACCGAGGTGATTACGATTTTTTTTTTTTTTCGAAAAAAATTTTCTGATCGTGGAATTTTCTCAAATTTGATTTGGTTGCCTCCTTATATGTTCTAGTAGCGATAATCAACAATCAGAATCAAAATCCATGGTCGGGTTTGATTTTTATAAGGAAAAATGTTCACGTCCTTTTTTACAACCCCGACTCATTGACGATGTTAGAACCGAGCCGGCGGTGTCAGATACGACCGATCGCCCCGGTCCCGATCGTCATTTACGTTGTGCATCGGTCTGCCCGAGATTACGTGGTGCATCGGTCTGGACTTAGAGATATATTTTCGACGTGAAAATGTTCCGATACAACTTTTGAACTAGGATAGTTAGAGAGATGATTTTTTCTGGGATGTACGTGGATCGGGGAATGGATTGTGGGAAATAACTTGCCATGACCGAGGTGTCCTCGAATTTTTTTTTTTTTCGAAAAAAATTTTCTGATTGTGGAATTTTCTCAAATTTGATTTGGTTGCCTCCTAATGTGTTCTAAAAGAGTAAATCAGTAATCGGAATCGAAAAATATTTTTCGGATTTTTTTTTTTTTCGAAAAAAATTTTCTGATCGTGGAATTTCCTCAAATTCGATTTGGTTGCCTTCTAATGTGTTTTTAAAGCGTAAATCAGTAATCAGAATCAATATTCATTGTCGACTTTAATTTTTATAAGGAAAAATGTTCACGTCCTTAAACGCCTCCCCATCATCAGCCCGAGTCCAAGTCGATGTCAGTCCCGAGCGGACGGTGTCAGATACTACCTATCGCCGAGGTCTGGACTTGGCGAGATATTACGACGTGAAATGTTCCGATACAACTTTTGAACCAGGATAGTTAGAGAGATGATTTCTTCTATGTTGTACGTTGATTGTGGAATGAAATACGTAAAATAACTCGCCATGACCGAGGTGATTACGATTTTTTTTTTTTTTCGAAAAAAATTTTCTGATCGTGGAATTTTCTCAAATTTGATTTGGTTGCCTCCTTATATGTTCTAGTAGCGATAATCAACAATCAGAATCAAAATCCATGGTCGGGTTTGATTTTTATAAGGAAAAATGTTCACGTCCTTTTTTACAACCCCGACTCATTGACGATGTTAGAACCGAGCCGGCGGTGTCAGATACGACCGATCGCCCCGGTCCCGATCGTCATTTACGTTGTGCATCGGTCTGCCCGAGATTACGTGGTGCATCGGTATGATCGAGTTTACGTGGTGCATCGGTAAGATCCAATTCACGTTCTGCATCGGTAAGATCCAATTCACGTTCTGCATCGGTAAGATCCAGTTCACGTGGTGCATCGGTAAGATGGAGATTACGTGGTGCATCGGTAAGATCGAGATTACGTGGTGCATCGGTAAGATCTACTTTACGTTCTGCATCGGTCTGCCCTTGTTTACGTGGTGCATCGGTAAGATCGAGATTACGTGAAGCATCGGTATGATCGAGTTTACGTTCTGCATCGGTCTGCCCGATATTACGTGGTGCATCGGTCTGCCCTAGTTTACGTGGTGCATCGGTTTGGACTTAGAGATATATTTTCGACGTGAAAATGTTCCGATACAACTTTTGAACCAGGATAGTTAGAGAGATGATTTTTTCTGGGATGTACGTGGATCGGGGAATGGATTGTGGGAAATAACTTGCCATGACCGAGGTGTCCTCGAATTTTTTTTTTTTTCGAAAAAAATTTTCTGATTGTGGAATTTTCTCAAATTTGATTTGGTTGCCTCCTAATGTGTTCTAAAAGAGTAAATCAGTAATCGGAATCGAAAAATATTTTTCGGATTTTTTTTTTTTTCGAAAAAAATTTTCTGATCGTGGAATTTCCTCAAATTCGATTTGGTTGCCTTCTAATGTGTTTTTAAAGCGTAAATCAGTAATCAGAATCAATATTCATTGTCGACTTTAATTTTTATAAGGAAAAATGTTCACGTCCTTAAACGCCTCCCCATCATCAGCCCGAGTCCAAGTCGATGTCAGTCCCGAGCGGACGGTGTCAGATACTACCTATCGCCGAGGTCTGGACTTGGCGAGATATTACGACGTGAAATGTTCCGATACAACTTTTGAACCAGGATAGTTAGAGAGATGATTTCTTCTATGTTGTACGTTGATTGTGGAATGAAATACGGAAAATAACTCGCCATGACCGAGGTGATTACGATTTTTTTTTTTTTTCGAAAAAAATTTTCTGATCGTGGAATTTTCTCAAATTTGATTTGGTTGCCTCCTTATATGTTCTAGTAGCGATAATCAACAATCAGAATCAAAATCCATGGTCGGGTTTGATTTTTATAAGGAAAAATGTTCACGTCCTTTTTTACAACCCCGACTCATTGACGATGTTAGAACCGAGCCGGCGGTGTCAGATACGACCGATCGCCCCGGTCCCGATCGTCATTTACGTTGTGCATCGGTCTGCCCGAGATTACGTGGTGCATCGGTATGATCGAGTTTACGTGGTGCATCGGTATGAACCAATTCACGTTCTGCATCGGTAAGATCCAATTCACGTTCTGCATCGGTAAGATCCAGTTCACGTGGTGCATCGGTAAGATGGAGATTACGTGGTGCATCGGTAAGATCGAGATTACGTGGTGCATCGGTAAGATCTACTTTACGTTCTGCATCGGTCTGCCCTTGTTTACGTGGTGCATCGGTAAGATCGAGATTACGTGAAGCATCGGTATGATCGAGTTTACGTTCTGCATCGGTCTGCCCGATATTACGTGGTGCATCGGTCTGCCCTAGTTTACGTGGTGCATCGGTTTGGACTTAGAGATATATTTTCGACGTGAAAATGTTCCGATACAACTTTTGAACCAGGATAGTTAGAGAGATGATTTTTTCTGGGATGTACGTGGATCGGGGAATGGATTGTGGGAAATAACTTGCCATGACCGAGGTGTCCTCGAATTTTTTTTTTTTTCGAAAAAAATTTTCTGATTGTGGAATTTTCTCAAATTTGATTTGGTTGCCTCCTAATGTGTTCTAAAAGAGTAAATCAGTAATCGGAATCGAAAAATATTTTTCGGATTTTTTTTTTTTTCGAAAAAAATTTTCTGATCGTGGAATTTCCTCAAATTCGATTTGGTTGCCTTCTAATGTGTTTTTAAAGCGTAAATCAGTAATCAGAATCAATATTCATTGTCGACTTTAATTTTTATAAGGAAAAATGTTCACGTCCTTAAACGCCTCCCCATCATCAGCCCGAGTCCAAGTCGATGTCAGTCCCGAGCGGACGGTGTCAGATACTACCTATCGCCGAGGTCTGGACTTGGCGAGATATTACGACGTGAAATGTTCCGATACAACTTTTGAACCAGGATAGTTAGAGAGATGATTTCTTCTATGTTGTACGTTGATTGTGGAATGAAATACGGAAAATAACTCGCCATGACCGAGGTGATTACGATTTTTTTTTTTTTTCGAAAAAAATTTTCTGATCGTGGAATTTTCTCAAATTTGATTTGGTTGCCTCCTTATATGTTCTAGTAGCGATAATCAACAATCAGAATCAAAATCCATGGTCGGGTTTGATTTTTATAAGGAAAAATGTTCACGTCCTTTTTTACAACCCCGACTCATTGACGATGTTAGAACCGAGCCGGCGGTGTCAGATACGACCGATCGCCCCGGTCCCGATCGTCATTTACGTTGTGCATCGGTCTGCCCGAGATTACGTGGTGCATCGGTCTGGACTTAGAGATATATTTTCGACGTGAAAATGTTCCGATACAACTTTTGAACTAGGATAGTTAGAGAGATGATTTTTTCTGGGATGTACGTTGATTGGGGAATGGATTGTGGGAAATAACTTGCCATGACCGAGGTGTTCTCGAATTTTTTTTTTTTTTTCGAAAAAAATTTTCTGATTGTGGAATTTTCTCAAATTTGATTTGGTTGCCTCCTAATGTGTTCTAATAGCGATAATCAACAATCAGAATCAAAATCCATGGTCGGGTTTGATTTTTATAAGGAATAATGTTCACGTCCTTTTTCGCCTATGTTCTTTTTCGACGTGAAAAGTTCCGATACAACTTTTGAACCAGGATAGTTAGAGAGATGATTTTTTCTGGGATGTATGTTGATTGACGTACGAAACTTGGAAAAAAAATAGAAAAGACCGAGGTACTCTAGAAAAAAAATTTATTGAAAATATTTTTTTGATTTCGGAATTAATTCGAAATTCATTCAGATGTCTTCTATCAATATCGCGAAAGAAAAATCAATAATCAGAATCGATATTCATCTAAGATTATTTCCTTTTGGATTGTGTTAACATTCGGTACGATCTTGTCTACGTGATGCATCGGTTTGTTTCTCGGCTCTTGTGAGCAAGTTGGACACTCGAGACGGCCTCCATCGATCGGATTAGGCGGGCTTTAATGTTAACGTGCTGTATCGGTGTGATCTTGTTTACGTCATGCATCGGTATAGCTTTAAATCGCGCCGTAAAGTCGTTCACGTCATG